>NC_092389.1:66344622-66548481 GCF_030028105.1 Mobula birostris | reverse complement strand
AATGTTTCATGTAGATGTGCTGACTGGGGAGAGGGATTTACCCGTGACAATGTTTCATGTAGATGTGCTGACTGGGAGAGAGGGCTTTACCCGTGACATTGTTTCATGCACATATGCTGACTTAGGGAGAGGGATTTACCCGTAACAATGTTTCATGTAGATGTGCTGACTTGGGGAGAGGGCTTTACCCGTGACAATGTTTCATGTACATGCGCTGACTTTGGAGAGGGCTTTACCCGTGACAATGTTTCAGGTAGATCTGCTAACTGAGGGAAAGGGCTTTATCCGTGAAAATATATCATGTAGATGTACTGGCTGGGAGAGAGGGCTTTACCCGTGAAAATCTACCATGTAGATGTAGATGTACTGACTGGGAGACGGGGCTTTACCCGTGACAATGTTTCATGTAGATGTAATGACTCGGAGAGAGGGCTTTACCAGTGACAATTTTTCATGCACATGTGCTGACTGAGGGAGAGGGCTTTACCCGTCACAATGTTACAAGGTTAGTCAAATATTTTTGAAATATTAAACTCACCATGGTATCCATCACTTTTTGAGAGATCTTCCGTTCAAGGACCGTGATGTTTCCATACTAGGCTGTGGTGCAGCCAGTGAATGCACTCTTCGCTATACATCTATAAACGTTTGTCAAAGTTTTAGATGTGCTGACTGGGAGAGGGAGTTAGATATGGCCCTTGTGGCTAAGGGGATCAGGGGTATGGAGGGAAGGCTGGGGAGGGGTTCTGAGTTGGATGATCAGCCACAATCATAATAAATGGCGGTGCCGGCACGAAGGGCCGAATGGCCTACTCCTGCACCTATTTTCTATGTTTCTATGTTTCTATGTTATGCCAATTCTCTGCAAACTCCTCGGGAAGCAGAGTTTCTGCGGAACTTTGTTCCTGACTGCATTTCAGTGCTGGGCCCAGGACAGGTTCTCCAAAATAATAACACTGAGGAATTTAAGGTTGCTGACCCTCTCCACCTATAACCCTCTGACCTGTCGACCTCTGGTTTCCTTCTACTGAAGCCAATAATCATCTCCTTTTTCTTGCTGTCATTGAGTAAGTGGTTGTTCTTGGTACCTGTCAGACAGATATTTAATCTCCCTCCTCGATGCTAATTCATCACCACCTTTATTTCAGCCAACGACAGTGGTATCATCAGCAAACATGAATATGGCATTGGAGCTGTGCTTAGCCACACAGCCTAGTGCTATGGATCAGATTAGAAGAGGGGTGAAGGGGGCTGCAGTAGTGACAGGTAATTGCAAAGTTAGAGAAGGAGAGTGGAGATACTGCGGACGTGATAGAGATACCCAGATGGTATGGTACCTCCCAGGTGCCATGGTCAGGGATGCCTCATATCGGCCGCCTGGCATTCTAAAGAGGGAGGGTGAGCAGGCAGAAGTCTTGGGACACATTGGCACCAACAGCATCGGCAGGAAAGGTGAGGAGGTCTTCAGGATATATTTTAGGGAGCGAGGTATAAAGCTGAAAAGCAGGAGTAATCCATCGATTGCTAGCTGTGCAACGTGCCAGTGGAGGTAAGAATAGGAGAATTTGACAGATGAAACTGCGGCTGCGAAAATGGTGCAGAGGGGCAGGGCTTCAGATGTCTGGGTCATTATCGAATGTCGGACCTGCACAAGAGGGACTGCCTACACCTGAAATCGAGGGGTCTAATGTCCAGTCGAGCGGGTAGGTTTGCTAGAGCTGTCCAAAAGGGTTTTAACTAGTTCGGATGCAGATGGGAACGGAAGTGATAAGGCTGAGAAGAGGGTAGTTAGTGTACAATTAGCAGCAATGTGTAGTGAGACTGCCAGCAACGGGAGGCTGATGATTGGGCAAAATTTCAGTGAACGGGATGAGTTGCAATGCAGAAGGGTGTGTAAATCGAAAAGCCATGAATACAAGACTGAAGGTGTTATATTTGAATGCGATCACAAAAAGGGAAAGGATCTTGTGTCGCAGTTACAGTTTGGCATTATGACGTTGTGGGCATCACTGAATCATGGCTGAAAGAAGATTATAGCTGGGAGTTTCATGTCCAAGGATACAGATTGTATTGAAGGGACAGGCAGGTAGGCAGATGCCGTGGAGAGTTTCTGCTCGTAAAAAATGAAATCTAATCTTCCAAAGAGGCGAAAGAGGATTGTAAGGTGTAGAATACCGACTTGAAGAGGGTAAATACTCATGCAATCTATTATTTTGTGTATTATATTTGTACTTAATTTACATCACTTTGTACAGAACTGTTTTCAAATTGACACGAAAGAGCCTTTTTCTCTCGATCAGTGTCAAAAACAGCCAAATTAAATCCACTGTGATTCAATGTTGTAGAACAATAAAGCTTGAAAAGTTCATGTCGGAGGGTGTGTTGTATCTATTCACTGTTTGAGATCGATATTAAATGAACAGCGTTGGATGGGAATGAAAGATTGAATACAAGAAAAAGGATCTGCTCTGAAGGTATATGGGGTCCTGGTGAGAGCGTACATGGAACACTGTGCACAGGTCTGGTCTCCCTCCCAGATTCAGCCTGTGGGATGCTGGTAATAAAGTCACGTTTTCCGGATTGGTCTGGGGGGCGAGATAGTGTCCTCGATGCGATTACACTGATTGGGACTCTCTCAAAATTAGCTAATTAACCAGTGGTATGACTGATGCAGACACATTCTCACAGGGTATGGCCAGGAATGATATTTCCCTCGGCTGGGGTGAGGAACAGACTCAAAATCCAAGGACATCCCAGCAGGACTGAAATGAGGAGATTTCTTTTTTAATTCAAAAGGCAAATTTGGAGGTTCAGCGATGATGGGAACGTTACAGGAAAGTGGCGCTCAGTTCAAAGATCAGCCATGTTCTGAAGGAAGGGTAGAACAGACGAGAGGGGCCGAACGGCCACGCATTTTCCTATTTCTGATTTTGGAAAGCACGAGCTTACCTATGCGCCTGGTTCTCCCTTGGCCTTCGGCTTGTCGGATTACTCGAGGGAGCACTGACATCTCCGCAGACCCACAGGCAGCCGCGGCGGGGCATTTCCCGTCTCGCAGCAGCAGGGGACGGATCTGGGAGAGGGGTCCGTACAAGAAGCTCCGATCCACGGCGGGAAAATGCCGGCACCCTCCGTGTAGCTGAAGCATCGCACGGAATCTCCGTCACTCTTTTCACCTCTGCCATCGGAAGCATTCAACACCCCGCAGGTGTTGCAGGCTTTAGCTGAAGTGCTGCTCCCAATCGCCGGCCTCTCCCTGAGTCCACTCGCTCCCGGTTCCAAAGTCCGGTCCACTCTGAAACTCAGTGTCCCGCCCGCTGACACTCCTCGCCCAATGAGAGCATGTTTCTCCCAGCGGTGCTCGCTGATTGGCTGTGAGTGTGTCTGAGGACGGATTGTTGCCGGGAGCTGGAGCTGTCCGTCTCAGTTTGTTCTCAGAATCAAAGGAAATTCCCCGAAACTCAAAGTTCAAAGTAAATTTTATTATCAGAGTGCAGATAAGTCACCACGTACAACCACAAGAATCATTTTCCTGTGGACATACTCAGAAAATCTGTAGAATAGTAACTATAACAGGATCAGTGAAAGATCAACCAGAGTGCTGAAGACAATAAACTGTGCAAACGGAAATATAAATACATAGCAATAAATAGCGAGAACCTGAAAAAAAAACAGAGGACATGGGTTAAGGGTGAGGGGGAGAAAGTTTAAAGGGAACATTAGGGGGGGCTTCTTCACACAGAAAGTGGTGGGAGTATGGAATGAGCTGCCAGACGAGGTGGTAAAAACGGGTTCTTTTTTAACATTTAAGAATAAATTGGACAGATACGTGAATGGGAGGTGTATGGAGGGATATGGTCCGTGAGCAGGTCAGTGGGACTAGGCAGAAAATGGATCGGCACAGCCAGGAAGGGCCAAAAGGCCTGTTTCTGTGCTGTAGTTTCTGCGGTTTCTATGGTTTCTATGGCTGCCGGTGGATCTCCGGAGTTGTCACCACTCCCCTGTGCAATCTGATGGGCTGAAGGACAAGGGAGAGCAAGGGGCAAAGGTAAACTCGTGCTTCAGAGAATAAGGAGCAGGAGCAGGTGTGGCCATTCGGCCCCTCACGGTGATTCTGCCCTTCACTCTGAACATGCCTTATCATTTACCTGCGTGCCACTATCCTGTAACGTTACCGTCATGACTGAGTCCCTGAAAAAGTCTTTTGAATTCAGAAACCTTGTGGACAAAATTCCAGAGGTTCACTGCATTTTGGGTGAGGAAATTTCTCCTCATCTCAGGCCTGCTGAGGTAAGCTCGGGTTTTGAGTCTCTGACACCTGGTTCAACACCCTAGCCGGATGAAACATCTTTCTTGCCCCAACCCTGTTGATATCATGTGAGATTGTGTCTGTCTCTTATTTCTGTAAATCTAACATCGGCCCAATGCGAACATCAGTTGTGGGAACATCTCAATGGATGGGCTATTCAGCGTAGTTATCCTCTGTTGATCATTGAAGAGTAGTAACTGTTCCTGAAACTGTTTGTGCGAGTCCTGAGGCCCTTGTACCTTTTACATGATACCACAAAATAGCTAGACAGGTTGGTGAGCATCTCTGGTGATGGATGCTGATTTGCTGTGACAGCGTTTCATGTAGATGTACTCAGTGATTGGGAGGGCTCCATCCATGATGTACTGGGCCGAATCCAATGCCCTGTGAAGGTTCGTCAAGAGGGCGATGAACTACTTTGTTCATCGCGCTCTCGATGAGAATCTTGTTTTAATGAAGTTGGTTACACTTCTTTCAGACCAGCAGCTTTGACCACAATAACATCGGGCGGTGGTCAGCACATAATGTCCTGCAGTTACTGGTGGAGAGGGACTGGTGGACACAGTGGAGCGTTTCCCTCAGCAGAGAGTCCAGACCATCTGTCAGAATGCCTCATCACCAGGTCTCACTAACAGGCACCAAGACCTTACCTGACTGACGGCGAGAAGGGTCCTCTCAGTCTGATCCTTGCTGCATGCCAGGAGATCAGTCCCACAGCGCGCTGCCCCGAGATTACTGCAGTGGATACGAGACGGTCACTCACCTCTTTGCGGACTGTGGGCTGGCGAAGATATGTGGAGAAAGATGCAAGGGCCTGTGCCACAGCAGCTGCGTGACAGAAGGATCACTGATCCTCGGGCTGTTCCCAGGACGCACAGGAAGACGGACATCAAGTGCTGCTGGAAGATCATCAACTCGGTGGAAGACACCCGAAACTCGTTGGTCTGCCATGACATCGAGATGTTCGGAGAGCAGAGGTTCCTACCCTGGAGTCCACGGTTAATGGCATCGATCCATAGCATAAAAAGAAGATTGGGAACCCCTGTCGTACAGGAATGCTGCCGGCTGGCATATTCCAGGCCGCAAGGACACCAACGAAACTATAGGGTTCCTCTCCTACTGGACAGGGAGGGCCCGGTTTGGCTGAGCAAGCCTCTTAATTATTGTAGTCGTGAACCACCTCAAGGGGGCCACAAGAGCAACAACAGTCCTATCTGTTTTAACGAATGCAAAAGAGCACAAAATACCAAACTGACAATGAATACAAATCATTTGTAAATGCATTGTACGTTTTATCATTGTGAATATTTTTATGCTGAATAAAGGTTATTTCGATAAAAATAGCAACTTCTGGGCAGTGTCCTGAGTGAGGGAATCGGGCATTCCATTGGAGCCGGGACGGACATCGGTTAGATCACGAAGTTTCTTCTTGAAGGGCTGTTGAAATCAGGATTTCACGGAAAAACAATAATGTTTCCATCCTGTAATGTAGAATGTCCCGTACTGTGCATTTTCCTGCAGCCACGGGTGGGTCATCACCACTGCATCTGTCTCCTCACAGCACAACATTCTCTCCACACCCCCAGTTTCATGGCATGAACTGATTTAATAGTTGTTTTAAATATTAACTGAACCACGGTTTTAAACCCCAGTCTGACTCTCTTTAGAGGAATAATGAAAACGAGCTGCTAGAGGATCTCAACGGGTCAGACAGCTTCTGTGGCCGGAAATGGACAATCGACGTTTCGGGTTGAGACAGTCCAGATGAAGCATCTGTCGGAAAGTCGATTGTACAATTCTCTACACAGATGCTGCCTGACCCGCTCAGTTCCTCCAGCATCATGTTTCTTACACGAGATTCCAGCATCTGGAGTCTCTTGTGCCTCTCTTTTCAAAACATGCCCCTTTCAGTCCTGCCTTATACTGAACCTGGCTCTTCCCTCCGGCTTCATTTCTGTTCCACCTCATCTTTAGCCCATCACGCCTACCGGGACACAGGCCCCCACTAGCAGTTCACAACAGTCACCTGTCTATCGCCAAGGGTTGATCGGCCCTGTGGCTACTCCTTTCACCACACTACTTCAATCGGCTTCAGGGGAAAGTCCTTCCGATCCCAGGGATGAGGTTTTTGGAGATCCAGTTGATGTTTCTGCTCCTCTGGAATTTTACGGGGTTGGGTTGCTAGCCCCATGCCCGACCCTCCTCCTTTCACTGCCGGGCTTGTGTAGTTAATGACAGAGCTAACATTTCTGTTCCGACCTGTTTATTGTGTTTCTGATATGGAAATTAGCACGATTACTTCCCACTGACACATGCAGTAACATAAAGTTCATTGCCTGAGACTGCAGCGCGCGTAGTGGACAAGCGCGGTACTGCAGGGGATCAGCAGCTCCCCGAAAGTGAAAGGTTTCTGATTCAGGAAGAGCTGCGAGTTAACATGGCTTCGAAAGGACAGGTCTAGAGTTGGACCGAGGAGGCAAATTGTCCCATCTACCGGGATTTTTTCACCGATCCGCTGTCACTGGAGTGTGGACACAACTTCTGTCGCTCTTGTATCACACGGTGTTGGGAAAGGGAGGAGAGAAACTCCTGCCCGGAATGTAGAGACGTGATTGTGGACTGCACCCTCAGGGTCAATCGGGCCTTAGCAAATCTAGCTGAAAAAGCTCGAAATCCAAACCTGAATCCGAAAGGGAAGGAAAGTAAACTTCACTGCGAGGAACATGAGGAAGAACTGAAGCTGTTTTGTGAAACGGACAAGACACTGATCTGTCTGATCTGTAGAGATGTGCAGGAACACACAGAGCACCGCTTCATGCCGATTAAAGAAGCTGTTAAAATCTACAAGGTAAAACTAAACCGAATTTGATACTCACCCCTTCCTTCCTTGTCCTGTCCTACAACCACACGAGCTCTCAAAGTCTCAAAGGTTCAGAGGTCCAATTTAATGTCAGAGAAATGTATACAATATACATCCGGAAATATTTTTTCTTCTCCAAACATCCACGAAAACAGCGGAGTGCCTCAAAGAATGAACGACAGTTAAAGGTGAAACCACAACGTAACACCTCCCCGCCCCAGTTTCCCCCTCCCACGCGTTAGCGGCAGCAAGCAACAATCCTCCTCCCCCCAGCGGCAAAATGAAATCACGCATCGCACTCTAGCGTAAGCAAATCACTGGCAAAGACACAGACTTGCAGTTACCCCAAAGACTTTGCGTTTCACCCGGCATTGGACATACCACAGGTTCTGTCGCCCTAATAAATTGTGTCTCCATTTTCGCAGCGAACGGGGAGATATAACAACCAATTCGCTGGTTTACGATGTTTAAAGTCCGTTACGTCGCTTTTTTCCGAGCTCTGTGCCTGAAGATCGGGTCATCGGGCCCACAGCAGACGATTTTCCAGCTCCCCTGACTACACATCGGTCTTCTGCCGTGACGCCGACCCTCGATCCGCCCGTCTCCAGAGCCCCGAGGTCTTAGGCTTCCAACACGAGCCGGACTCTCAGGGTGACCCCTTGGCGTAACGAATAATGGCCGGTCCTGAAATCCTGAGACCCGCTGCCATTCCCGCAAACAACCAATGTCAGCATACAACTCCAGGTCAGGGTCTTCAAAAGAACTCTGAAAGGGAAAAAATTAAAGATATTAAAGATGACCATATCATTCTTTGCAAGTTTCGCTACCTCCAACAGGATTCTGCCGTCAAGCACATACTTCTCTCCCACAGCCCAGCCCCACCACATACCCAACGACTCCCCGCTTCCTGCAGGGATCACTCACTACGAAACTCCTTTATCCACTCGTTCCTCCCCATTGATCTCCCTCCAGGCACTGATAGCTGCAAGCGGGACAATTGCTGCACCTGACTCCTCCACTTCCTCCCTCGTCACCATTCAGATCCCCAAGCAGTCGCGATTCCTCTAGTTTCTTCCTTCGTCGATTCCCCTCTCGCATTGGATTGCTCCCTCTCCTGCCCTTTACCTCTTCTACCTGTCCCCTCTCAGCTTCTAACTTCCTCCCCCACCCCCACGTTCCCTCATACGTTGTCTCACCTGTCACCTGTCAGCTGGTTCTCATCCCCAACCTTTTTATTCTGGTTTCTGCCCCATTTCTTCACAGTCCGTATGAAGGTTTTCATCCCGAAACACCGACTGTTTATTTTCCCTATGTAGATGCTGCCTGATTCATTGAGTTCCTCCGGCATTTTGTGCGATAATCGGGTTTGATCATCTGTTTCTTATGATCCATCTTTGTTTCGATTTCCTTCTCTCTCTGACTTCCAGGATCAGCTGAAATCTTCCTGAGACTCTCTCACAAAAAGGAAATCAGATTTCCAGAAAAAGGAGCAGCAACAGAAAGAGAAGATTTCCGGAGTTCGGGTGAGGTTTCCTGAGCGGGATTTCTGATATTACTTTATAGTTTTGCTCCCTTTAATGCAGAATAGCCGAGTATCGCAGCTCCAGTGACCTGGGTTCGATCCTGACCTCTGGTATTGTCTGTGTGAAGTTTCCATGTTCTCCCTGTGACCACGACAGTTTCAGACATATTCCACAGACATGCTGGATGAATGGCGAATTACAATTAACCCTGTAAAGGCGGGAGAAGATGTGCGTAAATCTTATGGGATATTGTAGATCAATAAGTGAGAATAGGTTTCAGGAAAACGTGAGGGATTTGTGTTGACGGGAAACAGAAGTAGCATGGACTCTAATGGACCGAACGGCCATTTTAACGACAAAAGGAAACAGAACACAGCAATGCAGTAAATTAATCTTCACCTTGAATTCACAGGAATAGTCACACAGCGTTCAGTCCCGCTTCAAATCCCAGTTTGCTGAACTGCGCCAGATTATCTCTGAGAAAGAGCAGAGCGTACTCAGGGATCTCAGACAAGATGAGGAGAGGGTTCTAAATCTAATGATGAAAAACCTTCGAAAGATTCAAGAGAATATCAGGTTTATTCAGGAGGAAATCGCAAAGTTAAAGGAACAGATGGATCAAAAAGACAGTGTGATATTTTTCAAGGTGAGGGATTACATTTCAACCGGTTTCTGTCAAAGGACTCTGAATGAACAGTGATATATTTGTAATAAACACAGCACAGAGGCCAATTCTAACAAATCCATTGTCGTTGCTGGCGACCGCACACAAATCGTTATACTTGCATGACGCGCCCTCTAATCACTCCAATAATGACATTTCAAAATGTCCAAGACATGCTTTCGATCCTTAGTTAGCAAAATACAACCTTCAAGCGATGAAACTTCAGGGTAATTGATTGTAAATTAAGCTGCAATGAAGTGGTCAAGAAAAGATATGACATCGGTCCGTCCCCAGATAAAAAACTGTCCAGAACAAAGCACGAATACGTAACTTTTTCCTTTCGCTTTTACCACGCCTCCACTCACGTGACCAGTTACCATAATAAACACGCAATACAGAATACAATGCAGATTGAAAACAAATGCGTTGCTCCGACACACGTCATTTACAAATGGCAGTAAACTGCTTTTCTCCCGACAATTGATGCAACTATTCAGTGTTGTTTTTGTCCAAAAATGGATTTCCACAACTTCTGTACATCCCAGGACAGAATGCAATCTTCTCTGACATGATTTACTCTGATCATAACACAGAGTTAATGAATTTGGCCTTAATTACCACATTAAATATTCTCTACAACTCCATGAACACCAAGTTCCAGTCACAGACTGTGAGTTTGTCTGGTGCGGTGGGTGTGAGGGTCTCTCTGTCAATCACTGAGAACAAAGAATGTGACCCACACATCAGATATATCGTCCATATCCGTTTTCCGTCAGATTATGGACCCTTTCACTGCCTCTTTACTTTTACAGATAATGTTCAAATGGGATTATATCCCATTCTCCATCATAACCCGGGCATTCGGTCCGTTTTCTCCTCTCAATTTCCCTGCATCACAAGTACCTCCACCTACTCATCACACCCAGCAACAGCACCCCAAACTCCATGGTCTCTCATGTGTTTATCCCGCTTCCCCATTACATTCAGTCTCTGCTGTTCGGCTTCAACCACTCCGGTGGTCGTGAGTACCACATGTTATTCACTAATTTTCTAGTGGGATTTATGAAATTCCATCCAGAATTTCATCTTCTCGTAAGTCTCCCCATAAATAGAGGTATTTTCTCAACCTGAACATAATCAAATCCATCACTAATCTTAAATTCATCGATTATATCACCTGACGTCATACCCATATGAAAATAGACAACTTGTCCTCTCTTTCCTGTAACTTTCATCCTCTAAGTCTAACTTTCAGAAACATTCCCAGTACTTTTCCATGTTCTACTATAGTTTTTCGGTGTATGAGTGATTGCGGGACTGGGAATTTTCAAAAACTTGTAATGATTTGGATGAAATTCAGGGTGTGTACCGTAAGTCCAAGTCTAATCAAATGTGTATTTTATTTATTTCAGGAGGAAGCTGATCGGAACAGGAGGTAGGACATGCTCTTTACTGAACAACTGTATGAATTTGTAAAATAGTTCAAAATCCCAGTTCATAACCAGCAGTTTGATACTTACAGTATTAATGACGATATCCAGGGATTGACAGTGACAAATGAGGCCCTACCGGTTGAAAAATTCGATCAACCTTATTTATTGAACACAGTGCTGAGAGAAGCACTTGATGCTATTAATCGAGGTAAAACTCACAAAGATTTATTTATCCTTGTTTATGAAGCAAAATTGTTATAACTTGAAGCAAAGGTTGGCTGTAATTATGGGCTGAAGGGGAACTGAAGTTTATTCTAGATCAACCCCACCGACTCTGAGGCATCACAGTCACATGGTCAGCTGGAGCTGTCAGACCCCTGAACACACCAACACAGGGTCACAATACAATTTGGATAGCAGACGATAGCTCTCTCCCAAATATGAAGAAGACTATGCAAAAAGTTTTTCTTTAAAATATTTCAAGAGTAAAAGAGAGACGAGGGTGGAGACTGACCTATAGAACATGGCGCTGGAGAGGTAGAAATGCGAGCAAAAGACATGGCAGGGGCACTTATCAAGCATTTTGTGTCAATTCTCACTGTGAAAGATAATAGTTGTTTGCCAGAAATGTGAGAGTACTAGGGGATAGAAACTCGTGTTGTTGCTATTACTGAGGAGAAAGTGCCTGGGAAGATGAAAGGTCTGAATGTAGATAAGTCACCTGGACAAACGGACTACAGCCCAGTGTTCGGAAAGAGGTCGCTGAAGAGAAGGTGGAGGCATTATTAATGATATTCCAAGAATCAGTAGATTCAAGATCATTCAAAGCGACCGGAAATTGCAAAGGTCACTTCACTCTTTAGATTGGTATATTTAAATAGGAGCAACACACCTAAACTGCTAGATGAACTCAGCACGTCATGAAGCATCTATGGGAAAGAGTAAACAATCGATGTTTCAGGCAGAAATCCTTCATCAAGAGTCGCTGCAAATTCCTTCTATTTCCTAATGAGGGGCTGCGGGCGATGGGGTTGTGGAAAAGGGGACAAGGGGATTCTCATCTCCATCTTTAACCACCTCCACTTTCTCTTTACATCTACATACACAGTTCACCCACAGGCTTTCTACCCCTCCTCTATCTGGTTCAACCTGCCATTCATCTCTCTCCCACTATTCCCCATTATCACCTCTAGTACAATCTGAAAATTCACCCTCCCCCATTTCACACTTCACACACACAAATGAATGTTAACATTGAATGGAGGGCCTGTTCCTGTGCTGTACTGTTCTATGTTCTCTGTTCCCTGTTCAGAAGAATGAGAGGAGATCTCAGGGAAACACAACATTCTTTCAGGGGTCGACAGCTAGGATATTTCCCCTGTCTGAGGCGTCAAGTGTCAGGCGTCACTGTCTGCTTGGAAGTATCAGCACACGTGGGTCGGGTGGGTGGAGGGCGGGGGTTTGGGGGTTCTTAGCCATTCAGTTCCATCGCCGTCCAGCATAGAAATGTGCCCTTCGACACATCACCTCTGTGCTGACCTATTTACCTATCTACATTCATCCCATTGGCCGGCATTAGGTCAGTTTCCTTCTATGGCTTAGAACCATAGAACATTACAGCACAGAAACAGGCCTTTTGGCCCTTCTTCGCTGTGGCGAGCCATTTTTCTGCCTAGAACCACTGACTTGCACCTGGAACATATCCGTCCATACAGCTCTCGCCCATGTACCTGTCCAAGTTTTTTCTTAAATGTTAAAAGTGAACCCGCATTTACAACTTCATCTGGCAGCTCATTCCACGCTCCCACCTCTCTGTGTGTGAAGAAGCCCCCAGTGATGTTCCCTTTAAACATTTTCCCCTTCACTCTTTAGCCATGTCCTCTTTTTCTTTCTCTCCGCCAGCCTCAGTGGAAAAAGCCTGCTTGCATTCACTCTATCTGTACCCATCATAATTTTATATACCTCTATCAAATCTCCCCTCATTCTTCTACGCTCCAGGGAATAAATTCCTAACCTATTCAACCTTTCTCTGTAATTGAGTTTCTCAAGTCCCAGCAACATCCTTGTAAACCTTCACTGCACTCGTTCAAACTTATTAATATCCTTCCTGTAATTTGGTGACCAAAACTGCACACAGTACACCAAATTCAGCCTCGCCAATGCCTTATGCAACCTCACCATAACATTCCAGCTCTTATACTCAATACTTGATTAATAAAGGCCAATGTACCAAAAGCTCTCTTTACGACCCTATCTACCTTTGACCCCACGTTTAGGGAATTTTGTATCTGTATTCCCAGATCCCTCTGTTCTACTGTACTCCTCAGTGCCCTACCATTTACCTTGTATGTTCGACCTTGGTTTGTCCTTCCAAAGTGCAGTACCTCACACTTGTCTGTATTAATATCTATCTGCCATTTTTCAGCCCATTTTTCCAGCTGGTCCAAATCCCTCTGCAAGCTTTGGAAACCTTCCTCACTGTCCATTACATCTTCAATCTTTATATCATCAGCAAATTTGCTGATCCAATTTTCGACATTATCATCCAGATCATTGATATAGTTGACAAATAACAATGGACCCAGCACTGATCCCTGTGGCACACCACTAGTCAGAGGCCTCCACTCAGAGAAGCAATCCTCCACTACCACTCTCTGGTTTCTTCCACTGTGCCAATGCCTAATCCAATTTACTACCTCTCCGTGTATACCGAGCGATGGAATCTTCCTAACTAACTTCCCATCAGGGATCTTGTCAAAGGCCTTACTGAATTCCATGTAGACACCATCCACTGCCTTCCCTGCATGCACTTTCCTGGTACCCCCTCGAAAAACTCTAATATATTTGTTAAACATGACCTACCACGCACAAAGCCATGCTGACTCTCTCTATTACGTCCCTGACGATCCAAATACTTGTAGATCCTATCTTTTAGTACTCCTTCCAATAATCTACCGATTACCGACGTCACATTTACCGGTTTATAATTTCCCGGATTACTTTTAGAGCCTTTTTAAAACAACCTTGCCTATTGAAGTGTCTGTCCAATCGTCTCTTAAGCACGGGACTGGAGGCCTGTCACCTGCAGAGGTCGGTGCTGGGGCCGCGGTTGTTTGTCATTCATATGAATGACTTGGATGATAACGTAGGTGTCATAGTTAGTAGGTTTGTGGGTCACACTAAAATTTATGGTATAGTGGTAGGGAAGAGAGGCATCTCTGTTTACAGCGGCCCCTTGATCAACTGTAGAGATGGGTACAGTGATAATGTTTTAAAATACATCTTGGCAGGTACGTGGATAAGAAAGGTGGGAAGGAACAATGGGCAAATGGGACTAGCTCATTAAGGCAAATTGGTCAGTATGAACAAATTGGGCCGAAGAAATTATGTGACCTCCTATTTAAATCTCTTCACTCACCTCCTTCCCATCTTAATCCACCCCTTTCCGATTTCTGCGGTAGACTCGTTTCTGCGGTCTATCTTCCCTATTTATTTCTATTTTTGAGGGAAGCTGTAGACCTGAAACGTAGACTGTTCATCTCTGTCCACACATGGTGCCTGGCTCGATAGGTTCCTCCAGATTGTTGTATCTGTTTGATCGGGGAATCTCTGCTCTTCGTCTAGCGGACAAATCTTGGGGAGGTATTAGTTGTCCATCCGTTTTCATTGGGTCAAACCATGGGAAAGGTTCGAGTCGGCCACCCAACAGCGCCTGAGGCCCAGCAGCCTTTCCACCAGATCCAGGGCCGCATTGCCAGAGTCTCGCCCCGACTTCCGGGGCCGCGCTGCCGGAATCTCCCCCTCAGTTCCCAGGGACGTACTGACTGAGACTCCCTCCGATCCACAAGGACGCGCTGCCGAGTCTCCCCACGATTCCCGGGGACTCTCTAATTCTCTGCTTTTCCCCCTAGTCTCTGTCGCCCTGGATGTGGAAACGGCGAGTCCGCGGTTCGCGGTGTCTGGGGATCGAAAGGGTGTGAGATGGACCCGAACCCGGAGGGATCTTCCTGACACCGGGAAGAGATTCACAGACTGGGAATGTGTACTAGGATCGGAGGGTTTCACATCGGGGAGACATTACTGGGAGGTGGGGGTGGCAGGGCATCGGGTCTGGGGTCTCGGAGTGGCCGCAGAGTCTGTGGAGAGGAAAGGATTGTTCAGACTGAGACCGGAGACCGGACTTTGGGTCATCAACCGCAATTATTAGGTGCTACATCGGGATTATGAGGTGGTCCACTGGAATTATGACGTGTCCGGTGTTCACAACTCCCCTGTGTCCCGACTCCCTGCCGGTCCCATCCCCGGGAGGGTGGGAGTTTATCTCAGTTACGAGTCCGGGACAGTTCCATTTTACAACGCGGAGACCAAGTCCCATCTCCACAGCTACACTGGGAATAAATTCATTCAGAAACTTTATCCTTTCTTCCGGACTCCGGTTGAAATCCAGTGGCTGAGAATCTGCTCCGGTTCCGCTCCGGGTCTGTAAACGGGTCGGGTCCCGGGACCGGCGTCAGGACGAGAGAAGGATATCAGGAAGAGACTGTGAGTTCTCTGAGGGCAGCCCTCACCTCCTCCAGAAGAACCATAAAGTTTGGCTGACTTTAAAAGTGTCGATAAACTAAACGGAAACTAAAATAGACGGTGATACACTTACCTCGAGAAATACGTATTATAATATGGATTTTATATTACTCAATTTTGAAAAATTCATTCATTCATTCCCTTTCCCCCACCTAAATGAGAATATATACATGGGAAGATTACACAGGAAATCAATTCTGTGTAATGGACATAGATTTGTTTTAACTTACTTTCATAGGTACTGCAGCAGGGGTCCTCAACTCACAGGTAGGAGGGGCTATCCTCCACGGCTAGACATTTCTTCTAGCTCAACCCATGGTCATCCAGAGACCCCAGCCTTGGAATCACACCTTCCTTACTTCTTTTTATTATTAATCGCGTTTCTTGGCTGTTTTTTTTTCAGGGAGTAGATCAATTAAGTTATATTCTGCAAATTTCAATGATATACTAACAGATAAATACACATGGCTAAGGACAAAGTAAAATTCATTTCTTTTAATGTCAATGGGCTGTTGAATCCAATCAGGCGCAGTAAAATTCTATCAAAAATGAAAAAGAACGAGCCCATGTAGCATATTTACAGGAAACTGTCTTAAATGATACTGAGCATGGAAAATTAAAGAGAATGGGCTTCACTAATTTGTTTTTCTCCTCATATAAAGCAGGACATGGAAGAGGAGTTGCTATTCTCATCTCAAGCAAGATAAATTTTGAAAAGGTATTCGAAATGCGAGATAAGGAGAGCAGATATATTCTGGTAAGGCGGAACATAAATTCACATCAAGTTACTTTATTGAATATATACGCACCCCCAGAAAGTGATATTAGTGTCTTCCAGAAAATTAAGAATATCATGGTAACGGAAACAGAAGGTCTCTTAATATGTGTGGGAGACTTAAATTTACAATTTCAACCAAAGTTAGACTCTTCCAATAGAAAAACGTATGCAACAAAGTTCTTACTTTCAGAAGTTCACACTCTTTTTGAGGATGTTGGTCTAATTGATACATGGAGGGACCTTTTCCATGACAGAAGAGATTACACTCATTATTCTGCCCTCCATTCCGTATATACAAGAATAGACTATTTTATAACAGCTGGAAAAGATACAGACAAAATAATCACCTGTGGAATTGGGAGAATAGATGTAAGTGACCATGCACCTATATATTTATCTGTTGATTTTGACCTACAACCAAAGAATACTATTTGGAAACTAAATTCAAGTCTACTCAACGATCTCTATTTTAAGGAACAATTAAAAAAAAAAAGAAATTGGTCCTTACTTAGAATACAATTATAATGGAGAGGTTTCTCCTCATATTCTATGGCATACTCTGAAGGCTGCTGTGACAGGGAAAATTATAGCGATAACTTCATATAAGAAAAAAAGAATAAAACATTAGAGGAATTTCAAAATAAGCTGAATGAACTAGAAAAAAAAACACAAATTGAGTTAGGCACAGGATACACTGGAGGAAATTTTTAAAAAAGGAATGAAGTTAATAGTCTGGCTACACAAGAAATTAGAACAAAAAATAATGTTTCTGAAACAGACACTATGAAAGTGGATCTAAATCTATGAAAATACTGGCGTGGAAACTGAAAAAAAGATAGCTGAAAATGCAATTCATAGAATTAGGAATCCAAGAACAAAAGTGATAAAGAAAAAATAAGCTAACTGAAATTCAAGAAGCTTTTGAAATGTTTTACAAAACTCTATATTCCAAAGTCCCAGGGGGAAGCATTACCCAAACTGACACCTTTCTGAATTCTTTAGAGTTACTCACTTTAAGCAAAGAACAAAATAGAGCGATGACTGCTGACAGAACTGAAGCTGAACCAAAAACTGCAATTAGTAGGCTTAAATTAAGCAAGTCACCAGGATCAGATGGATATACAGCAGAGTGGTATAAAGAGTTTAGAAGTGAGTTAATTCCTGTTTTACTCCCCACACTGAACTGGGCTCTAAGAAAGGCGCAAATGCCACCCGTCTGGAAGGAGGCGATAATCTCAGCTATACCGAAAGAAGGCAAAGATAAAATGGAATGTGTTGTCATTTAGACCAATATCTGTTCTTAATATGGATTATAAAATATTTACCTCCATCATGGCCAAACGATTAGAAGAGTTTCTACCCATACTGATGCATAATGATCAGACAGGTTTTATACAACAACGCCAAACACAAGACAATATTCGAAGGACACTTCACATTATGGATCATATAAAAATGAAATTGAGGCAATAGTGATAAACGTGGATACTGAAAAGGCGTTTGATTCGGTTAATTGGAATTTTCTATACAGAGTTTTACATAGATTTCGTCTACATGACACAATTATTAAAACTATACAGGCACTATACGACAATCCTACTGTCAGGATTAAAATCAATAGATATTTATCTAATAGTTTTACTCTAGAAAGGGGTAGGAGGCAGGGTTGTGCCTGGTCACCGCTACTCTTCGCATTATATCTGGAACCATTAACTCAATACATCAGACAAAATGAAGATATCAGGGGAATTACTATTAAAAGGACAAGGCATAAATTGCCCTGTTATGCGGATGACATTTTGATCTATCTAGGGCAACCAGCATACTCTTTACCTAAACTGATGCAATCCTTTTAACAATATGGCCAATTATCAGGATACAAGATCAACACAGATAAAACCCAACTACTTTCACATAACTATAGCCCACCAAGAAAAATTGAAAATACATATCCTTGGGCATGGCAAACAGAGTCCGTCAAATATTTGGGCATCATTATGCCAAACGGTTTGGCAAAATTATCAGAATGCAATTATCAGCCTATATATAAAAAAGTTAAGGAAGATATAACAAGAAGGAACCTAATTCCTTTTCTTGGTCTCAGTTCAAGGATTGAATCTATTAAAATGAATATACTGCGCAGACTACTATATCTCTTTCAGACCCTACCAATAGAGATTAACCGAAATCAGTTCAATCAATGGAACAAGATGCTATCAAGATATATATGGCAAAGTAAAAGGCCGAGAGTTCGTCTCAAAACTTTGCAATTAGCCAAGGAAAAGGGTCGGGGGGGATGGGGCCTACCTTCCCTTAGAGATTATTATTTTGCAGCACAATCGGGAGACGTGATATGATGGGGCAGCCCGTCATATAGCGCTTAACGGAAAAACATTGAGGAGAGGATACTTCCCATCCCCATACAGGCAATTTTGGCTGATAACAACATACAAAGTTACATAAATAATATTGAGTGAAATGGACTCTTAAAATATGGAAAACTATTATAAAAGGATATAAAGTAGAGAGAGAGGTTTCAATTCTTTAATGCTGTGCATATGACTCGGATTTTACGCCAAATAAACTGGATGCTAGATTTAAGGACTGGGCAGCGAAAGGAATAACAGCTGTTTGCAATGTAATGAAAGAAGAAACACTGTTCATTTTTAAAATGCTCAAAGAGAAACACTTATTACAAAAACAAGACTGTTACCGGTATTTACAGATGCGATAGTATGTTAATAGGACGGTTATAAATGTAACCAAGGCAAGTACATGTCTGATACAGCTATTTAGAAAAGCATATAATTCAGACAACGGTAGTACTGTAGTCGCGCTGATACGCTCCGAGTGAAAACAACACACTGACTCGAGCAGGGTCCGGTTGAACCATTTACTGTTTGAATCGGCGCGCGCTTAAGTACCGGCTCCCAGCAACCCGGGCTCTCTGCGGTGCGGAAGCGACGTCGGCCTCCGGGCCGAGGTCTGCCCCGCACTCAGATTCCTCTCGGTTGCCGCTGGCTGCGGGTTCACCGGCGACTGCTGGAGCCGGTTCGCTTGCTGCGTGGGCGAGCCGCCACATGACCCCCTCCCCACCGACCCCCAGAACCGGCGATAGGAGGCGCATGGTCTGCAGCCTGCACACTCTCAGTTCTTTTAGGTGGCCGGCCTCGACGTCGTGGAGGTGGTACCGCAACCGGGCGTTCATTGTCCAGATACGCCGGTTTGAGACGGTCAACGGTAAAAGTCTCGTCCCGACCGCCGATGTCGAGAACGCAGGTCGCTCCATTATGGGGCACCACTTTGTAGGGTCCCTCATATGGTCGCTGTAGTGGTGGTCTGTGCGCGCCTCGGCGAACGAAAACATACTTGCTCTGTTCTAGGTCCCTGGGCACGAAAGAGGGTGTTGTGCCGTGGTGGGACGTCGGGACTGCAGCAAGTGTTCCAAGCCGCTCCCAGAGTTTAGTTAGGACCCCCGCAGGTGCGTCTTCCGGGCCACGGGGTACTGGCACAAACTCACCGGCAACTGTGAGCGGGTCACCGTAAACGAATTGGGCCGATGATGCGGCGTGGTCCTCCTTGGGTGCCGTGCGGATACCAAGCAGCACCCAGGGGAGTTCGTCCACCCAGTCTGGCCCTCGGAGGCGTGCCATCAGGGCCGACTCCAAGTGCCTGTGGAAACGTTTCACCAGGCCGTTAGTCTGCGAGTGGTAAGCAGTCGTTCGGTGGAGCTGGGTTCCGAGTAGTTGTACCAGAGCAGACCACAAAGCCAATGTGAACTGCGCACCCCTGTCTGAAGTGACGTGGGCTGGGAGTCCGAACCGTGCCACCCAGGTGGTAATCAGGGCCCTGGCGCATGTCTCCGTGGCCGTGACAGCGAGTGGGACAGCTTCCGGCCACCTCGTGAACCTGCCCACCATGGTGAACAGGTATCTCGCTCCTCTCGAAACCGGCAGTGGGCCGACGATGTCCAGCTGGACATGTTCGAACCTCCTCTGTGTCGGCTGGAAGGGTTGCGGTGGAGCCCTCATGTGCCTCTGGATTTTGGATGTTTGACAGTGCGTGCATGTCCTGGCCCAGTGCCCGACCTCTTTGCGTAGGCCGTGCCACACAAACCTGTCTGTGATCAGCCGAATGGTCGCCCCGATGGAAGGGTGAGCTAAACCGTGCAAGATGTCGAAAACGCAGCGCCTCCAAGCGGTCGGGACAATGGGCCGAGGCTGCCCGGTGGACACATCGCAAAGGATTTCATTACCTTCGGGCCCAATGGTTATGTCTTCGAGGCGGAGTCCTGAGACTGCGGTTCGGTACGTCGGCATCTCTCCGTCCAGCCGTTGCGCCTCGGCTGACGCCGCATAATCCAGCCTCGGAGACAGAGAACACACCGATTGGACGGAGGTTTGTGACAGCGCGTCTGCCACCACGTTGCTCTTCCCGGAGATGAGCTTGATCGTGGTGGCAAACTCCGAGATGTACGACAGATGGCGCAGTTGGCGGCCCGACCACGGGTCCGACACTTTGGCAAACGCGAAAGTGAGGGGCTTGTGGTCTGTGAAGACCGTGAACTTTCTCCCCACCAGGAAGTACCTGAAGTGCCGGATGGCAAGGTACAGGGCCAGCAGCTCCCTGTCGAAAGCGCTGTACTTAAGTTCCGGGGGTCGTAGGTGCCGGCTGAAAAAGGCGAGCGGCTTCCACTAGCCTTCGATGAGCTGCTCGAGCACGTCGCCAACTGCCAGGTCAGAGGCATCCACGGTGAGGGCAGTAGGGACGTCGACCCGGGGGTGGACCAGGGGCGTGGCGTTTGCTAGCGCGTTCTTGGCTTGTTCGAAAGCCGCCTTCGCCTCCTCTGTCCAGGTGACCTCTTTGACCTTGCCGGACATCAAGCCAAAAAGGGGCCGCATGATCTGGGCCGCTGAGGGCAGGAAACGGTGGTAAAAGTTAACCATCCCAACAAACTCCTGCAGACCTTTAACAGTGCTGGGCCTGGCGAATTGGCGGATGGCCTCAACTTTCGCCGGCAGAGGAACAGCTCCATAGCGGTCGATCCTGTGTCTCAAGTAGTCGATGGTGAATAGGCCGAACTGGCACTTGGCGCGGTTGATAGCCAGGCCGTAGTCGCTGAGGCGGCGGCAGAGCAGGTGTAGATGTGCTGTATGCTCCTGGCCGGAGCGGCTGGCGATAAGTATGTCATCCAGGTAGGTGAACAGAAAGTCCAGATCTCGCCCTACTTATGGATATATGGCCATTGTAAATTGTCGCATGATTAGGCTCGGATTAAATTGGGGGTTCGCTGGGAGGCTCAGCTCACGGAGCCTAAAGGGCCTACACAACTCTATGTGTTCATAAACAAAATTTAAACATCCCCACTTTGGAGACTTCCTGTTTTGTGTTCACATCTCCATCGCCTTCCTCTGTTATCCCTCCACCTTCCTGTTCTCCCACAGTCCACTCTCCTCTCCTATACTTCTTCACACGTTTAATTAAATACACCCAATGACGAGGCCGCCACAGCCAACTGTGGGAATGGATTCCATAGATTCACCACACACTTGGTAAAGAAAATCCTACGCATTTCCGTTGCAAAGGAATGTCCCTCTATTCTGAGGCTGTCTCCTCTGGTCACAGGCTGCCGCACTACAAACATCCTCTCTACATCCACTTTAGGCGTTTTATTATTGAATAGTATTTAACTAGCTCCTCCTTGTTTTTTCAAATTCCACTGATCACAGTCCCAGTACCTTCAGACGCTCTTCATATAAGCCTTTCATGTCCGAATCAGTTTTGTGACCCTGCTTTGAACCCTCCCCAATGTCAACAAATTCTTCCCTATATGATGAGACCAAAACTTCTTACAATACTCCAAGCGAGGCATCACCAGTGCCTCAACAGTCCTCAACATTACATACTTGCTTTTAAATTTTAGTCCTCTTGAAATGAATGCTCACAAAGCATTGGCCTTCCTCACCATGACCCAAACTGCAAATTCACCTTTAGTCAATCCTGCCTGAGGCCACACAGGTCCCTTTTTCAACATGGATTTTAAAATTTTGTCACTGACGAGAAAAATAGTCTACACTATTATTTCTTCTCCCAAAATGCATGGCCATGTGCTTCTGCCACTGTATTCCATGCGCCACTGCTTTGCACATACTCCTAATCTATCCAATTCCTTCTGTAGCTCCCCTGCTTCCTCAGCACTATCTGACCCTCCACCAACCTTCATGTTCTCCACAAACATTGCCACCGAGGCATTAAATCCATCATTCAGATCATTGACACAACACGGAAAAGAAGAGGACCAGCCCTGATCCCTGAGGAATACCACTGGTCACTGCAGACAACCAGGAAAAGCTGCCTTTATTCCCAATCTTTGCTGCCAATCAGCCAATGCTTTGCCCATGCTAGTATCATTCCTGTAATACCTGCACTCTTATCTTCTTTAGCAACCTCACCTTGTCAGACCTTCTGAAAATCGAAGTTCAAAACATCCACCGATACTACTTTGTCCCTTTTAGACCTTCAGACTTTTAATCAACTCCCAACTCCCTGTGCACATCTGATTCCTCAATTTGCTCCACATTATGGTATTCCTGGGCGACTTCCTGTCATGTTTACTTAAATAACCTGGTGAAGAGAAAATGTAGAGAAAGCGGTGGATACAGCCCAGTCCATGACAGGCAAACTTCTCTACACCATTAAACACACTCACATGGACCTCTGCCACAAGGGGGCAGCATCTCTCATGAAGGACGCCCAGCATTCAGGATATGCTCTCTCCTCACCGCTACATGTGGGAAAGAGATACTGGACCCTTCTGTTCAGGAACAGTTATTACCCTACAACCATCAGGCTCCTGAAACTAATTCACCAACAAATGTCAACTGATTCCACAAACTACAAACTCACTTTCAAGGAGTCCACAGCTCAATATCATCATCATATTTTTATCTGCACTCTTTAATTTCCCTACATATCAGTTGTTTCTCTGTCTTTGAAGTCGTTTTTAATAAATGCTGCTGTGTTTTTTTTCTTCTAAACAGCAGCAAGAAATTGATTCTTCATGAAGTATGTGGTAATGTATGCACGTGTTGATAATAAATTTACCTGGAACTGTCAAGAAAGAATTGTAGGTTTGATTTATTGCAAAAAGGGTGATGAAGGTTTCACAGGAACTAATATAATCAGCCAGATTTGCTGTATCCAGTCCAAGGGTGGGACAACATTCTGATGAACATCGAGCACTGAACAATGCAGTCCAGAAACATGTCATTAATTTATCATTTAATGCCCCACCTAACTAATATAATCTGCCAGTAATATCCTCACTTGTCCATTCCTTGCACATTCATATACCTATTCAAGAGCCTCCTGATAACCTCTGTCGTATTTGCCTTGAGTATCACCACTGGAAGGGCATTTCATGAACCCACGACAATGTGTCAACAAAACCCTACCCTGCACATCACCTTAAAACTGAACCCCTCTCAGCGTAAATGCATGCCACCTAGTCTGTGATATTTCAATCCTGGGACAATAAAAACAAGTATATATTGTATCTTTGTCTCTGCTGGAAGATCGTCAACTCGGTGAAAGACTCCCGAAAAGTGTCGGTCTGACATCACATCGAGATGTCCGTAGAGCAGGTGTTCCCACCCTGGGATCCACGGTTAGTGACATTGATCCATGGCATAACAAATGCTGGGAACCGCTGTCGTACAGGAATTCTGCCGACTGGCACATTCTCGGCTGCAGGGACACCATTGAACTCTAGGGTTCCTTTGCCACTGGACAGGGAGGGGCCCGGTTGGCTGAGGAAGCTTCTCAATTATTGTTGCAGTAGACCACCCCAGGGGGCCACATGAGCGACAACAGTCCTATCGGCTTTAACGAATGTAAAATGGTACTTAATACCCCACTAACAACGAATGTAAATTCATTGGGTGAAGGCATTGTACGGTTTATCCTTTTGAATATCCATATGGGCATTAGTCACCATAATAATATTCATCTTCTGGGCTGAGTGAGGGAGACCGGGCCCTCCACTGGATGCGTTAAGTCACGAAGTTTCTCACACGAAGAGCTGTTGAGATCAGGACGTCACTGAAAAAATACTGTTTTGCTCCCTGTCCGGTCCTGTGTTTTTTTTTTCCTGCAGCCACAGGTCGGTCATCACCACTGCATCTGTCTCCTCACAGAACAATATCGTCTCCTCATCCCCAGTTTCATGGCATGAACCAATTTAATAGTTGCTTTCAATATTTGCCACCGTTTTGCACCAAAGTCTTACTCTCTTTAGATCTGGAGAGAAAAAAAATATAAAGGAGCTGCTGGAATTACTCATCGGGTCAAGCATTTCGGGTTGAAACAGTCCAGATGAAGGATCTCGAACCGGAAAGTCTACTGTACATTCCTCTCCGCAGATGCTGCCTGTCCCGCTCAGCTCCTCCAGCATCACGTTTTTTTACTCGAGATTCCAGCACCTGCAGTCTCTTGTGCCTCTCTTTTCAGAACTTGTCCCTTTCAATCCTGCCTCAGACTGAACCAGGCTCTTCCCTCTGGTTTCATTTCTGTTCCGCTTCTTCCTTAGCCCATCACGCCTAGTGGGGCACAGGCCGCCAACAGCAGTTCGCCAGTGTTCCCTGAAGTATCTGTCGCACTGTGATTACTAGCCCCATGCCGACCATCCTCGTTTTTGCAGCCGGGCTTGGACAGTCCATGGCCAGGTGTTTATTTCCGACCAGTTTATGTGTTTCCGATCCCACCCTGGTGTGGAAATCACAGGCAGTAACGTAATGTTCATTCGCTGAGTCTGCAGCGCCTGTAGTGGACAATCGCGGTACTGCAGGGGATCGGCAGCGTTCTGAATCAGGAAGTGCCAGGAGTTAACATGGCTTCGAAAGAACAGGTCGAGAGTTTGAGCGAGGAGGCAATTTGTTCATTCTGCCTGGATTTCTTCACAGATCCGGTGTCGCTGGAGTGCGCGCACAACTTCTGTCGCTCTTGTATCACACAGTATTGGGAAAAGGAGGAGAGAAACTCCTGCCCGGAGTGTAGAGAGGAGATTGCAGACCGCACCCTCAGGGTCAATCGGGCCTTAGCAAATCTGGTTGAAAAAATTCGAAATTTAAACCTGAATCAGAAAGGGAAGGAAGGTAAACTTCACTGGGAGGAACATGAGGAAGAACTGAAGCTGTTCTGTGAAACGGACAAGACACTGATCTGTCTGATCTGTAGAGATGCGCAGGAACACAGAGAGCACCGCTTCCTGCCGATTAAAGAAGCTGTTAAAATCTACAAGGTAAAACTAATCCGAATTTGATACTCACCCCATCGTCATTATCCACGGCACGAGCCTCCGTAAACATCACATCATTCCCCCACCTTTCGCCATCTCTAATGGGATTCTATCACCAAGCACATCCCACCGCCATGTCACTTCCACAACTCTCCGCTCTCCGTAGAGATAGCTCTCCACGTAACTCCCTTATCCACTCGCTCCGTCCAACTGATCTCCCTCCTGACACCGATACCTGTAAACGGGACAGGTGATACACCTGACTTCTACACCTCCTCCCTCGTCACCATTCAGGGGCCCCAACAGACCGAATTCCTCCCTTTACTTCCATGGCCAATTGTCCTCTCGTGTTAGTTTCCTCCTTCTTCAGCTCTTTGCCTCTTCCACCTGTCCCCTCCCAGCTTCTTACTTCATCACCCTCACCCAGGTTCCCCCTCACGTTGTCTCACCCGTCACCTGTCAGCTGGTTATCCACCCCAACCTTTTTATTCTGGCTTCTGCCCCATTCCTTCCCAGTCCTAGTGAAGGGTCTCATCCCGAAACACCGACTGTTTCTTTGCCCTGCATACAGTGGCTTGCAAAAGTTTGGGCACTCCTGGTCAAAACTTCTGTTCCTGTGAATAGCTAAGCGAGTAAAAATGAACAGATTTCCAAAAGGCATGAAGTTAAAGATGACACATTTCTTTAATATTTTAAGCAAGAAATGTTTTTATTTCCATCTTTTACAGTTTCAAAATAACAAAAAAGGAAAAGGGCCCGAAGCAAAAGTTTGGGCACCCTGCATGGTCAGTACTTAGTAACACCCTCTTTGGCAAGTATCACAGCTTGTAAACATTTTCTGTCGCCAGCTGAGTCTTTCATTTCATGTTTGGTTGATTTTTGCACATTCTACCTTGCAAAAGGCTTCAAGTTCTGTGAGATTCTTGGGCCGTCTTGCATGCACTGCACTTTTGAGTTCTATCCACAGATTCTTGATGATATTTTGGTCGGGGGGACTGTGAGGGCCATGGCAAAATCTTCAGCTTGCGCCTCTTGAGGTAGTCCATTGTGGATTTTGAGGTGTGTTTAGGTTCATTATCCTGTTGCAGAAGCCATCCTCTTTTCAGCTTTTTTACAGACGGTGTGACATTTGCTTCCAGAATTTGCTGGTATTTAATTAAATTCATTTTTCCCTCTACCAGTAAATGTTCCCCAGACCACTGGCTGCAACACAAGCCCAAAACATGATCGGTCCACCCCCGTGCTGAACAGTTGGAGAGGGGTTCTTTTCATGAAATCCTGCACCCTCTTTTGCTCCAACATACCTTTGCTCATTGTGGCCAAAAAGTTCTATTTGAAGAGTTCAAAGAACATCCAAACAAGCCTGATGCATTTTGGAAACAAGTCCTGTGGACTGATGAAGTTAAAATAGAACTTCTAGGCCGCAATGTTATTGTTATTTTGAAAACGCAAAATATGGAAATAAAAAAAAACATATTTGCTTAGAACATTAAAGAAATCTGTCATCTTTAACTTTATGCATGTTAGAAATCAGTTCATCTTTTAATCGATTAGCTATTCTCAGTAAAAGAAATTTTGACCGGGGTGCCCAAACTTTTGCATGCCACTGTAGATGCTGAGTTTCTCTGGCATTTTGTGTGCGGTAATCGCGTTTGATCCCGTTTCTTTTGTTCTACCTTTTTTTCTATTTCTTACGCTCTCTGACTTTCAGGATCAGCTAAAATATTCCTTAGACTCTCTCACAAAAAAGAAATCAGACTTCCAGGAAAAGGAGCAGCAACAGAAAGAGAAGATTTCCGGAGTTCGGGTGAGGCTTCCTGAGCGGATTTTCTGATATTACTGTATAGTTTTGCTCCCTTTAATGCAGAATAGCAGAGTATCGCAGCTCTAGTGACTCGGGTTCGATCCTGACCTCTGGTACTGTCCGTGTGGAGTTTGCATGCTCTTCCTGTGACCACGACAGTTTCAGACACATCCCAAGGACATGATGGATGAATGGTTAATTACAATTAACCCTGTGAAGGTGGGGAAGGTTGTATGTGAATCAGGTGGGAGTTAATAGGTCAATGAGGGAGGTTTCAGGAAAACGTGAGGGAATGGGGTTGACGGGAATGATTCAGAAGCATGAACTTTAATGGACCGAATGGTCACCTTAACGTCATCAGGAAATACAGACAGCAATGTAGTAAATTAATCTTCACCTTTCATTCGATAGGAACAGTCACAAAGCGTTCAGACCCACATCACGTCTCAGTTTGCAGAACTGCGCCAGATTATCACTGAGAAAGAGCAGAGCTTACTCAGGGATCTCAGGGAGGAAGAGGAGAGGATTCTAAATCGAATGGAGAAAAATATTCGAGAGATTCAAGAGAATATCGGGTGGATTCAGGAGGAAATCTCAAAGTTAAAGGAACAGATGGATCAAAAAGACAGTGTGATATTTCTCAAGGTGAGGAATTATATTTCAATTTGTTCCTGTCAAAGAGCACGAAATGAACAGTGGTATATTTGAAATAAACACAGCACAGTGGCCAGTTCTAACAAATCAATTGCCGCTGCAGGCAACCTCACACAGATTGTTATACTTGAATGACGCACCCTCCAATCACTCCAATGATGACGTTCCAAAATGTCTAAGATATGTATTCAATCCTCTATTAGCAACGTACAATCTAGAAGCGATGAATCTTAAGCATTATAAATCGTAAGTTAAGCTGCAACGTATCGTTCAACAAAGATATGACATCCGTCCGTCCCCAGCTCAAAACTTTTGAGAACAAAGTTCGAATATGTAACTTATTCGGTTCGCTTTTCCCACGCCCCCACTCACATGATGTGTTACCATAATAAACACGTAACACAGAATACATTGCAGACAGAAAACAGGTGCATTGCTCCTACACACAGCATTTACAAATGGTAGTAAACTGTTTCTCACTAGACAATTGTTGAAACTATTCAGGGTTGTTGCTGTCCCAGAACTGGACTTCCACAACTTCTGTACATTCCAGGACAGAATGTAATGTGCTCTGAAATTATTTGCTCTGAAAATAACACAGAGTTGCAGACTGTGTCCTGAATTACCTGCTAAATATCCTCTAAATCTCACATTAACACCCAGTTCCAATCACAGGCTGTGAGTGTGTCTGATGTGGTGGGTGTGAGGGTCTCTCTGTCAATCACTGAGAACAAAGAATGCGACCCACACATCAGACTTATCCTCAATATCCGATTTCCGTCAGATTAGGGAAACATTCACTGTTTCTATACTTTCTCGGATAAACTTCATACAGGATAATATCCCATTCTCCATCATAAACAGGCTATTCGGTCCATCTTCTCCGATCTGCTTCCCTGCTAAACAAACCTCCTCCCACCTACTCACCACACCCAGCAACAGTGCCCGAACTCCCTGGTCCCTCGTGTTCATCCAGTTTCCCCATGACATTCAATCTCTGCTGTTCCGCTTCAATCACTCCTGTGCTTGTGAGTTCCACGTGCTCTTCACTAAATTTCTTATGGGATTTTTTAAGATCCATCTGGAATTTCATCTGCCCATAAATAGATATACTTTCTCCACATGCAAACAATCAAATCCATCATTGATCTTAAATTGCTCCATCTTATCACCCTGACGTCTTATCCAGATGAAAATGCGCAACCCGTCCTGTCTTTCCTGTAAGTTTCATCCTCTCAGTAATGATCTAATTTTCAGAAACATTACCTGTAATTTTCCTCGTGGTTCTGTGTTGTTTGTGTGTGTGTGAGTGACTGTGGGAGAGGGAATTTTCATTGTAATGATTTGGATAAAATTCAGGATGTAGATGGTAAGTCCAAGTCTAATCAGATTTGTGTTTTTATTTATTTCAGGTGGAAACTAGTAGGAACAGGAGGTAGGACATCCTCTTCACTGAAACCCTGTATGGATTTGTAAAATAGTTCAGAATAGCAGTTTATCACCATCAGTTTATTATTTACAGGATTAATGATGATGTCCAGGAATATTCAGTGACAGATGAGACCCTACCAGTGGAAAAATTTGTTCACCCCTATTTGTTGAACACAGTGCTGAGAGAAGCACTTGATGCCATTAATCGAGGTAAAATTTACAAAGATTCATTTCACCTTGTTTATGAAACACAGTTGTTATTATTTAAGGCAAAGATTGGCTGTAATAATGACTGAAGGGGAACTGAAGTCAACCCCACCGACTGGCGGGGGGGGGGTGGGCGTCACTGTCACATGGTCAGCTGGAGATGTCAGACCCCTGAACACACCAGCACAGGGTCACAATACAACCAATACACCGGACTGGCAGATGAACCACTGTGTCCTGATCCCAGGCCACTGCACTAACGTGCCAAGACATGAGTTTGAATCCTACCGCAGGAGCTGGGAAATTAATGCTGACTTGATGATATTGTAGGGAATAAAAGCGGGCATCAGTGTTGTCACCGGGCTTGTCAGAAACATGCACAAGTCCTTCGTGCGCTGTGAGTGCAGACTCTGATTGACGCAGGTCTTCCCCCTTCTGGATTGGCAACTCTCACTGTTGTTCGAGGGAAAAGAGGGGAGTGGTAGTGATTGGGGACTCAGTCGGGGAACAGGCAGGAGAATCTGTGGATGTGAGTGGGACACCTGAATGGTATGTTGCCTCCTAGGTGCCAGAATCAGGGATGCTTCGGGTCGTGTCTGCAGCATTTTAGAGAGTGAGAGAAAACAGCTGGATATGTTGGTATATTTTGGGACAAATGACACTGGAAGTAAAAACAAAGAGGTCCTGAAAATAGAATTTGGAGAGCTTGGTAGAAAGCTCAGAAGCAGTACCTTCAGGTTTATAATTTCTGGACTGCTGCCTGTGCGACGTGCTGGTGAGGGTAGAAGCAGGATAATTTGGCAGATTAAAGCATGCCTGAGAAGCTGGTGCAGGGGGCAGGGCTTCAGGTTTTTGGATCATTGGGATCTTTTCTGGTGGAGAAATGACCTGCTCAAAAGGGATGGGTTGCACCTGGACCCGAGGGAGAACAATATTCTCACAGAGAGGTTTGATAGAGCTGTTGGGGAGGGTTTAAACTAATTTGTTGGGGGGGGGGGTGGTTAGGAACGAGTGAAGGGGTAGGACTGATGGTAAAAATGCAAAGATAGTGTGCAGTCAGACTGTCAGATGGGGCAGCCAGATACGAGGACAAAACTGCAGCCAGCAGGGTGAGTATCAGTGCATTCGGGATGCAGAATTAAAAAGAATAGGAAATACAGTACCCAAAGTGTTATATCTCAATGCATGAAGTATAAAGAATAAGGTGGATGATCTTGTTGCATTATTACAGTTTGTCGGGTATGATGTTGTGGCCATCACTGAATCATGACTGAAGGATGGTTGTAGTTGGGAGATGAATGTCCAACGTGACACGTTGCATCAGATGGTTAGGAAGGTAGGCAGAGGGGGTGAAATGGCTCTCCTGGTAAATCAATAGAAAGTTGTAACACAGGATTGGAAGATGTTGATTCCTTGTGGGTTGAGTTAAGGAAATTCAGAAGTGAAAATGACACTGATGACAGTCATATACAGGATCCCAACAGTAGCTGGATGTGGACCACAGATTACAACTGGAAATAGAGAAGGCTGATGAAACAGACAATGTTACAATAGTCATCGGAGATTTCAACAAGCAGGTCAATTGGGAAAACTAGGTTGGTAATGGATCTCAAGAGAGTGAATTTGTTGAATGCCATGTGATAACTTTTTAGAGCAGTTTGTCATTGAGCCAACTTGGGGAACAGCTCTACTGGATTGCGTGTTATGTATTGAACCAGAGGTGATATCTTAGGGAAAAAAAAACCCGAGGAGGCCGTGCTCACAACATGACTGAGTTCAAATAAGGAAAAAGTAAAGTCTGACGTTGTAGTATTCCAGAGGAGTAAAAGAAATTACAGTGGCCTGAAAGAGGAGCTGGCCAAAGTAAATTGGGGGGAGATGTTGTCCGGAATGACAGCAGAGCAGAAATGATGTCAGATTCTGGGAAAATGAGGAAGGTGAAGGATAGATATATTCCAAAAATAAATAAATACTCAAATGGCAAAATAGTACAATCGTGGCTGATAATGCTGATGTAAATGCAAAAGAGTGGGCATACAACAAAGTGAAAATTAATAGGAAGACAGAGAACTGACATGGGTGGTTGGGAAGTTGTTGGAGTCGATTGTCAAGGATGAGGTTACAGAGTACCTGGAGGCATATAACAAGATAGGCAGAACTCAGCATGGTTTCCTTAAAGGAAAATCCTGCCTGACAAACCTATTACAATTTTTTGAGGAAATTACCAGTAGGCTAGACAAGGGAGATGCAGTGGATGCTGTATATTTGGATTTTCAGAAGGCCTTTGACAAGGTGCCACACATGAGGCTACTTAACAAGATAAGAGCCAATGGAATTACGGGAAAGTTACATACGTGGATAGAGCGTTGGCTGATTGGCAGGAAACAGAGAGTGGGAATAAAGAAATCCTATTTTGGTTAGCTGCCGGTTACCAGTGGTGTTCTGCAGGGATCAGTGTTGAGGCTGCAACGATTTGGATTATGGAATCGATGGCTTTGTGGTTAAGTTTGCTGACGATACGAAAATAGGTGGAGGGGCCGGTAGTGCTGAGGAAATAGAGAGTCTGCAGAGAGACTTGGATAGATTGGAAGAATGGGCAGAAAAGTGGCAAATGAAGTATAATGTTGGAAGGTGTATGGTTATGCACTTTGGCAGAAAAAATAAACAGGCAGACTATTATATAAATGGGGAAAGAATTCAAAGTTCTGAGATGCAACGGGAATTGGGAGCCCTCGTACAGGATACCCTTAAGGTTAACCTCCAGGTTGAGTCAGTACTGAAGAAGGCGAATGCAATGTTGGCATTCATTTCTAGAGGAATAGAGTATAGGAGCAGGGATGTGATGTTGAGGCTCTATAAGGCGCTGGTGAGACCTCACTTGGAGTACTGTGGGCAGTTTTGGTCTCCTTATTTAAGAAAGGATGTGCTGACGTTGGAGAGGGTACAGAGAAGATTCACTAGAATGATTCCAGGAATGAGAAGGTTAACATATGAGGAACGTTTGTCCGCTCTTGGACTGTATTCCTTGGAGCTTCGAAGAATGAGGGGAGACCTCATAGAAACATTTTGAATGTTGAAAGGCATGGACAGAGTGGATGTGGAAAAGTTGTATCCCATGATGGGGGAGTCTAGTACGAGAGGGCATGAATTAAGGATTGAAGGGCGCACATTCAGAACAGAAATGCGAAGAAATTTTTTTAGTCAGAGGGAGGTTAATCTGTGGAATTTGTTGCCAAGGGCAGCAGTGGAGGCCTAGTCATTGGGTGTATTTAAGGCAGAGATTGATAGGTATCTGTGTAGCCAGGGCATCAAAGGTTATGGTGAGAAGGTAGGGGAGTGGGACTAAATGGGAGAATGGATCAGCTCATGATAAAATGGCGGAACAGACTCGATGGGCCGAATGGCCAACTTCTGCTCCTTTGTCTTATGGTCTTATAATTGGGAGGCTTTCAGATACCTACAGAGAGGAACTGAAAAGATGATTGGGAGGGGAAAAATGAAATATGATATTGAATTGAACTGAATTGACTTTATTACTTACATCCTTTCTATAAACAAGCAGTAAAAATCTTCCGTCTAAATGTGCAGTTTATAGTAATTTATGATAAATAATATGTATAACATTCTAGTCAATATAACATAGAAATACAGTTGTCTCAGCACGAGTTAATCAGTCTGCTAGCCCGGTGGAAGAAGCTGTCCCCGGACCCTGTTGGTTCTGGCTTTTATGCTGCGGTACCAGTTCCTGTATGGTAGCAACTGGTACAGTTTGTTGTTGGGGTGACTTGGGTCTCCAATGATCCTTCAGGCCCTTTTTACACACCTGTCTTTATAAAACAAGTAAGCAAACAATATCAAGCAACACACATCAAAGTTCCTGGCGAACGCAGCAGGTCAAACAAACAAACAATATCAAATTGATTTTCAAGTATTGTGAAAAAATAAAATAGAGATGAGAGTGGATATAGGACCACTAGAAAATGAGGCTGGATATATAATAACAGGGGACAAAGAGATGATAGATGAACTAAATGAGTATTTTGCATCAGTCTTCACTGTGGAAGACACTAGCACTGTGCCAGATGCTGAAGGGTGCGAGGGAAGAGAAGTGAGTGCGGTTATTGTTAGAAAGGAGAAGGTGCTCAAAAAGTTGAAAGGCCTAAAGGTACATAAGTCACCCGGACCAGATGAACTGCACCCTCGTGTTCTGAAAGAGGTAACGGTAGACATTGTGGAGGCATTTGAAATGATCTTTCAAAAATCATTGGACTCTGATATGGTGCTAGAGGACTGGAAAACTGCAAATATCACTCAACTCTTAGTCATGAGGAAGGCAGCAGAAATGAAGTTATAGACCAGTTAGCCTCACCTCTGTGGGTGGGAAGACATTAGTGTCAATTGTTAAGTATGAGGTAATGGAATACTTGGTGATACTGGACAAGATAGGACACGTTGGCATATAATAAGATTGGTGGAGGGGCCGGTAGTGTTGAGGAAACAGGTAGGCTGTGGAAGGACTTGGATGAGGAGAATGGGCAAGAAAGTGGCAAACGATACACAATGCTGGGAAATTCATGGTCATGCATTGTGGTAGGAGATATAATATGCAGATTATTTAAAATGGGGCGACAATTCAAAAATCTGAGATGCAGATGGATGTGGGGGTCCTTCTGCAGAGCACCCTGAAGGTTAACTTGCAGGTAGAGTCAGTTGTGAGGAAGGTAAATGCAATGTTAGAATTCAGTTCAAGGAGTCTAGTATACAGGAGCAGAGATGTGATGCTGAGGGTTTATAAGGCAATGGTGAGTCATTACCTTGAGTATTGTGAACAGTTTTGGGCTCCTCATCTGCGAAAGGATGTGCTGGCATCGTAGAGGGTCCAGAGGAGGTTCACAAGGATGATTCCAGGAATGAAAGGGTTATCAGACTTGAAACGTTTGATAGCTCTGTGCCTGTACTCACTGGAATTTAGAAAGATGAGGGGGGATCTCACTGAAACTTTTTGAATGTTGAAAGGCCAAGACAGAGTAGATGTGGGAAGGACGTTTCCCATAGTGGGGAAGTCTGGGACAAGAGGGCACAGCCTCAGGATACAGGGGTGTCCTATTTAAAAACAGAGACGCAGAAAAATTTCTTTAGCCAGAGGGTGGTGAATTCAGCCGTGGAGGCCAGGTCGTTGGGCATATTTAAGGCCGAGCTTGACAGGTTCTAGATTGCACACAGTATCAGAGGTTGTGGCGAGAAAGCCGGGGAGTGGGGCTGAGGAGGAGAAGAAAAGGATCAGCTGTGATTGAATGGTGGAGCAGTCACAGTGGGCCAAATGGCCAAATTCTGCTCCTATATCTTATGAGCTTATGGTTATCAGACCACAACATTGAAGCATTGTGAGAATGAGCCCAGACAATGCAACCAGTATTGACATCATTCAGGATTTCATCTCAGGAGAAGCACACACAGCATAACCAGACTGGCAAAACAGCCCGACACACACATACACAGGAAGGATTGGCAGATTGTAGTCAGAGACGCAGCAATGTACGTTGATATTTCCTTCAGTAACCTGGAAACTATTCTCTTCAGACACGGTAATTTATTTATTTAAACAGTTCACACATGTCACACATTGTCAGCACACACCAGACATGTGATGACACACTGTGACATACAAATATTTCAATGTGCACACTCTCCTTCAATATGTACACACAAACACACTGATATTTACCACAAACAACACACACACACACACACACACACACACACACAGACACACACACATAATATCTGAGTGTGACACATGGTCAAAGAAATTGGCCCACGTTCCGACTTAGGAATGAAATCTGCCGTCCTTACCCAGTCTGTTCTGTGCAGAGAGCTGCCCTCTGACGTGATGTCACATCAACAGTTCACAGACAGACTCCAGAGTGAGATTCCTCAGGAGGATGATCTGGGAGGGTTTGACGGATATTGAACCCACGGCCAACTTCATCCATCTGCAAGACTAAGGTGTCTTCCTGAGCATGTCCCGTTTGTGTGTGTTTGTCCCAGATCCCTCTAATCACTTCCTATCTATGTACCTGTGTAAATTCATCTGAAAATATTTTAATTTTACCTGTTTCTACAGCATCTGACAGCAAATTCCATCTGCCCACCTCCCTCAGATCCCTCATGAAAATTTTCCCTCTCACTTTCAATCTGAGCCCTCTGGTTCTGTACTCCCGTTTCTCAGAAAAAAGACTCACTTTATCTCAGCCCGTTGTGAATGTATTTACCTCGATAAGGGGTCAACAATCAACGTCCTACACTACAGCTAAATAGCCCAAACTTATCCACTCTCTACTTTCAATCCAAGCCCCCCCAGTCCCGGTAACATCCTCCTGAACCTTCCTGTCCAGGGTAATGATATCCTACACGGGTTGACTCTGTGGTTAAGGAGGCATACGGTGCACTGGCCTTCATCAATTGTGGGATTGAGTTTAAGAGCCGAGAGGTAATGTTGCACGTATATAAGACCCTGGTCAGCCCACTTGGAGTACTGTGCTCAATTCTGGTCACCTCACTACAACTACAGGAAGGATGTGGAAACCAATAGAAAGAGTGCAGAGGAGATTTACACAGATGTTGCCTGTTTTTGCTGGGGTCGGGGACGGTATGCCTTATGAGAATAGGTAGAGTGAACTCGGCCTTTTCTCCTTGGAACGACTAAGGATGAGAGGTGACCTGATCGAGGTGTACAAAATGATGAGAGGCATTGATCGTGTGGACAGTCAGAGGCTTTTTCCCAGGGCTGAAATGGCTAGCATGAGAGGGCATAGTTTGAAGGTGCTTGGAAGGAGATACAGAGATGTCGGAGGTATGTTTTTTATGCAGAGAATGGTGAGTGCGTGGAACGGGCTGCTGGTGGTGGTGCTGCAGCCGGAAACGACAGGGTCTTTTAAGAGACTCATGAATGGCTACATGGAGCTTATAAAAATAGAGGGCCATGGGTAAGGCCTAGGTAGTTCTAAGGTAGGGACATGTTCAACACAGCTTTGTGGGCCGAAGGGCCTGTATTGTGTTCTATGTTTTCTGTGTTTCTATGTTTCACTATATTCGGGGAAGTGGAAATGCAGACAATACCCGAACTGTGGTCTATCATTGATATCATAAATCTTGCTTAAGCTCATGTGGACAGTGTCGAATATGCTAATGAATACAGGACTGAAGGTGTTATATTTGAATGCTCCAGTATACGGAATAAGGTAGATGATGTTGTAGCACAGGTAGAGATTGGCAGGTACAACGTTGTTGGCATCACAGTGTTGTGGCTGAAAGGAGATGCTGGCTTGAAGCCCAACATCCAAGGATACACCTTGTGTTCAAAGGACAGGCAGGTAGGCAGAGGGGATGGGGAGGGCCTGTTGTAAAAAATGAAATAAAATCCTTAGAGAGAGGTGACATAGGATTGGAAGATGTTGAGTCATTGTGGGTAGAGTTAAGAAACTGCAAGGGTAAAAAGACCCTGATGGTAATTATATACAGGCCTCTAAATAGTAGCGAGGATCGAAATGGGATACAAATTACACTAGAAAATGGAAAAAAAAATGCAATGTGACAGTCGGAATGGGGGATTTCAACAAGGAGGTAGATTGGGAAGATCATGTTGGTGCTGCATCCCAAGAGAGGGAATTTGTAGAATGTCCCCAAGATGGCTTTTTAGAACCGCTTGTGGTTGAGTCCAATGGAATAAAGGCAATTCTAGAGTGGGATTTGTATAGTGAACCAGATATGATTTGGGAGACTAAGGGAAAAGAATCTTTAGGAAGCAGTGATCATAAAATGATAGAATTCACCCTGGAGTTTGAGAGGGAGATAAAGTCAGATGTATCGGTATTAGAGTGGAGTAAAGTTAGTTACAGAGGCATGAGGGATGTGCTGACCAAAGTAGATTGGGAGGGGACGCCAGCAGGGATGATTGCAGAACAACAAAGACTGGAATTTCTGGGGGCAATTTGAATAGATAAATCCCAAAGACGGAGGAGTATTATCTACGGAGAATGAGGTAACTTTGTTTAACAAGGGAAGTCAAAGACAGCATAAAAGTGAAAGAGAGGGCATACAATAGAGCAAAAATTAGCAGGATGTTGAAGTATTGAGGAGATTTTGATAATCAACAGAAAGCAATTACAAAGCCCGAAGGAGAGAAAATGAGATATGAGGGAAAGCTTGCCTACAATACTCAAGAGGACACAAAACTCTAAAGAGTAAAAGAGAGGCAAGAGTGGATATTGGACCCCAAGAAAGTGACACTGGAGAGGAGACATGTGACAAAATACATTGTCGAAGTACTTATTTAATATTTTGTGCCAATCCTCACTGTGGAAGATACCAGCTGTATGTCAGAAATGTGAGAGTGTCTGGGGACAGAATTGAGTGTTGTTGATGTTGCTGAGGAGAAAGTGCGTGGGAAGATTGACGGTCTGAGGGTACCTGGACCAGATGGACTACACCCCAGTGTTCGGAAAGAGTTAGCTGAAGAGAATATGGGGGCATTAGTAATGATCTTTCAGGAATCACTAGATAATTGGACATTCAAGATGAATGGAAATTGCAAAGGTCACTTCACTCTTTATGACGGGAGAGCAGCTGAGGAAAGAAAATTACAGGTGAGTTAGTCTGGATGTGGTGTGCTTGGAAAGATGCTGGAGTCCAGTATTAATGGAACTGCTTTTGGGTACATGGAGGCACATGATAAAATAGGGCAAAGACAGCGTGCCTTCCCTGAAGGGGAAATCTTGCCCGACAAATCTGCTGGAATTCTTCGAGGAACACAAAGCCAAGATAGACAAAGAATGATTTGGATGACAGAATTGTTGCCTTTGTGGCCAAGTTGGCAGATGATATGAAGTTAGGTGAAGGGGAAGGTAGTGGTGCAGAAGCTCAGAGTCTGGGGAAGGACAGAGACAGATTCGAAAATGGACAAAGATGTGATCGATGGATTATCGAGTAGCGAAGTCGTGCATGCAATTTGGCAGGCGGAATAAAGGCACAGACGATTTTGTAAACAGTGAGAAAATTCAAAAATCAGAGGTGCAGAAGGGACTTGGGTGTCCTTGTGCAGGATTCCCTGACGGTTAATTGCAGTTTGAGTCAGTGTTAAGGTCAGCAAGCTCAACGTTAGCATTCATTTCGAGAGGATTCGAATAGGATGTCATTCTGAGTGTTTATAAGGCATTGGTCAGACCACACTCGGAGTATTGTGAGCAGTTTTGGGTCCCTTATATCGGAAAAGATGTGCTGGCATTGGAAAGGGTCCAGGAGGTTCACAAGAATGATTTTGGGAATGAACGAGTTAACATATGAGGAGTGTTTGATGGTTTTGGGCTGTACACACGGGAGTTTAGAAGAATGGCTGATTTATTATCCCTCTCAACTCTACTCTCCCGCCTCCTCCCCATTAACATTTGACACCCTGACTAATCAAGAAGTTTACATATCAACTTCTGCTTTTAAAATCACACACGAGAAAATCTGCAGATGCTGGTAATCCAAGCAACACAGGTCCTGATGAAGGGTCTTGGCCTGATCTCACTGAAACCTACCCGGAGAGAGTGGATGTCAGAAGGATGTTTCCTACAGTGGCTGGGTCGAGAACAGAAGGCACAGCCTCTGACTGGAGGATGTCCATTTGGAACAGAGATGAGGAGGAATTCCTTTATCCACAGGATAGTGAATCTGCCACAGGGAATATATTTCATTGAGTATATTTAACGTGAAGCCACACACACAAAATGCTGGAGGAACTCAGCAGGCAAGGAAGCATCTATGGAAAAGAGTGAACTGTTGATGGTTCAGGCTGAAATCCAGCATCAGGACCTGTGTTGTTTAAGGGTCCCTGCAAATTCTCCCCCGTCCAAATGAGGGGCTGCGGGCGATGGGGTTGTGGGAAAGGGGACAAAGAGGTCCTCATCTCCACCTTTATCCCCCGCCAGCTTCTCGTTACGTCTACACACACAGTTCACTTACAGGCTCTCCACCCCTCCCCCACCTGGTTCTGGTTCAATCTGACATTTATCTCTCCACTGCTGGTTCCCATTACCACCTCCTTTACTGTCTCGAACCTTCACACTCCCCCACTCCACACTTCACACTCACAAATGAATGTTAACATTGAATGAAGGGCCTGTTCCTGTGCTGTACTGTTCTATGTTCCCTGTTCCCTGTTCAGAAGAAAGAGAGGAGATCTCAGGGAAACAAAAAATTCTTCTGGGGTCAACAGGCAGGATACAGGGGGGATGTTTCCCCTGTCTGAGGAGTCAAGGGTCAGGGGTCACTGTCTGTTTGGAATTCTCAGCACCCGAAGGGAGAGGGGGGGTTTGGGGGTTCTTATCCATTCAGTTCACAGAGCCATCGCCGTACAACATAGAAATGTGCCCTTCGACCCATCACATCTCTGCTGACCTATTTACCCATCTACATTCATCCCATTGGCCAGCATTAGGTCAGTCTCCTTCTGTGCCTTGCCTATTGAAGTGTCTGTCCAAGTGTCTCTTAAACACAGAGGACTGGAGGCCTGTAACCTGCAGAGGTCGGTGCTGGGGCCGGGGTTGTTTGTCATTTCTATTAATGATTTGGATGATAATGTCGGTGACATATTTAGTAGGTTTGTTAATGACACTAAAATTCATGGTACAGTGGACAGGGAAGAGGGTTATCTCTGTTTACACCGGGCCCTTGATCAACTGTAGAGATGGGTACAGGGAGAATGTTTTAAAATACATCTTGGCAGGGACGTGGATAAGAAAAGGGGAAAGGAGTAATGGGCAAATGGGACTAGCTCACTAGAGCAAGTTGGTCAGCACAAACCAGTTGGGCCGATGGGCCTCCGTGACCTCTAGTTTAAATCTATTCACCCACCCCTTTCCCATCTTAATCCACCCCTTTCCCGCACTCGTTTGCTGTCTATTTCTATCCTTGAGGGAAGATGTCGACCTGAAACGCAGTCTGTTCATCTCTCTCCACACATCCTGCCTGACCCGCTCTGTTCCTGCAGCATTTTGTGTCTGTCTGATCGGGAAATCTCTGCTCTCCGTCCAGTGGAAAATCCTTGGGGAGATATTAGTTGTCCATCCGGCTTCGTTCGTTCAAACCACGAGAAAGGTTCGTGTCGGCCACCCGACCGCGCCTGAGGCCTAGCGGCCTTTCCCCCGATCCCCGGGGTCGCGCTGTCCGAGTCTCCCATCCCCGGGGCCGCGCTGCCCGAATCTCCCCCCCGATCCCCGGGCCGCGCTGCCCGAGTCTCCCCCCGATCCCCGGGGCCGCTCTGCCCGAGTCTCCCCCCGATCCCCTGGGACTCTCTAATTCTCTGCTTCTCCCCCCAGTCTCTGTCACTCTGGATGTGGAAACGGCGCATCCGTGTCTCCAGGTGTCTGAGGATCGGAAGAGTGTGAGATGGACCCGGACCCAGAGGAATCTCCCTGACACCAGGAAGAGATTCACATACTGGGCTTGTGTGCTGGGATCGGAGGGATTCACATCGGGGAGACATTACTGGGAGGTGGAGGTGACGGGGAATCGGGACTGGTGTCTGGGAGTCGCCGCAGAGTCCGTGGAGCGGGAGGGATGGTTCAGACTGAGTCCGGAGACCGGATTCTGGGTCATCGGGCGGGTTGGTGACGTGTTACATCGGGATTGTGACGTGTTCGATGACGAGTTCCCCTCCCCTGAGTCCCGTATCCCTGCCGGTCCCATCCCCGGGACGGTGGGAGTTTATCTCAGTTACCAGTCCGGGACAGTTTCATTTTACAACGCGGAGACCAAGTCCCGTCTCCACACCTTCACTGGGAATAAATTCACGGGGAAACTTTATCCTCTCTTCATGACTGGGGATGGAAACCAGTGGCTGAGAATCTGCTCCGGTTCCGCTCCGGGTCTGTAATCGAGTCGGGTCCTGGGACCGGCGTCAGCAGTAAAGTCCCTGTAAATATAAATGTGCGGAGAGTGAAATAAACACGAGATGAGAATTCTCGATCCGTTAATTTTAACTCGTTCACCGCATCCGACAACGGAGCAAAAACACCACGGATTCACCAGCAGCCGCGGGGCGGCGGGTCCTGAGCTCCCCCGGGTCCTAAAGTCCACCCTCACTGAGACAGGTTAAATGGGACAAGTGGGGGCGGTGCTGACTGGGAGAGGGGGGTCAGGGTGAATCTTGGTAAGACCATAACACACAGGAGCAGAATTAGACCGTTCAGCCCATCGACTCCGCTCTGCCATCCCATCAGGGCTGATCCCGGATCCTACTCAACCCCATACACCTGCCTTCTCTCCATGTATTTTGATGGCCTGATCGATCAGGAAATGATCAACCTCCGCCTTAAATATACCCGCAGACTTGGCCTCCACCGCAGTCTGTGATAGAATATTCCACAGGGTCACTACTCTCTGACTAAAAATATTCCTCCTGACCTCTGTTCAAATAGCCTCCCCTCAATGTTGAGACTGTGTCTCTAGTCAGGATATCCCCACCTCATGAAACAACCTCTCCACATCCACCTTATCTAGTCCTTTCAACACTCGGTAGGTTTCAATGAGACTCCCCTTTCCTTTCTGAGATATGGGACCCAAAACGTTGACAAAACTCCAAGTACGGCCTAACTTTTGTCTTATAAAGGCTCAACATTATCTCCTTGCTTAAATATTCTATTCCACTTCAAAGAAAACCCAGCATTGCATTTCCCTTCTTTACCACAGACTCAAAATGTGAAATAACCTTCTGGAACTCTTGCAGGAGAACTCCTAAGCCCCCTGCACCTGTGAATTTTCTGTCTATTTAAATAATACTGAGCAATATTATTCCTTGGACCAAAATGCATGATCATATATTTCCCAACACCGTACTCAATCTGCCGCCTTTTATTTTAACCACTCCTCGAATTTGTCTAAATCCTGCTGCAATCGCATTGCTTCCTCAGCACTACCTACCCCTGCACCTATCTTTACATCATCCACAAACTTTGCCACAAAGCCATCAATTACATTATATAAATCTTTTACAAACAATGTGGCAGTCCCAAAACTGGCCCCTGAGGAACACCACCAGTCACTGGCAGCCAACCTGAAAAAGCACTATTTATTCCAACAGGCTACCTCCTGCCTGTCAGCCATTCCTCTGTCCATGCCAGTATCTTTCCTGTAATGCCATAGGATTTTATAGTGTTCAGCAGCCTCGTGTGTGCTACCTTATCAAAGGCCTTCTGAAAATCCAAGTAAATGATATCCACTGCCTCTCATTTGTCCACCCTCCTTTTCACTTCCTCAAAGACCTCTAAAGGTTTGTTAGGCCCGGTTTTCTTTCACAGAAATCATGCTGACATTGACTTATTTTATCATTATTCTCCAAACACCTTGAAAACCCAACTTCGATAAAAGGCTACAGTACTTTCTCTACCACTGAGGTCAGGCTAACTGGCCTATAATTTCCTTTCTTTTGCCTTTCTCCCTTCTTAAGGAGTGCAATTTTCTATTTTCCAGTCCTACAGGACCATGCCAGAATCCAGTGATTCTTGAAAGATCGTGACCAATGCATCCATTATCTCTTCAACATCCCTCAGGACTCTGGGATGTAGTCCATCTGGTCCAGATGACTTATCCACCTTAAGACCCTTGAGTTTGTCCAGCTCTTTTTCCTTTGTAATAGCAAAGTCACTCAATCCTGCTGTGTCTTCCACAGTGAAAATTGTTGGAAAGTATTCATTAAGTTCATCTGCCATTTCTTTGTCCCCCATTACGATCTCACCAGTATTATTTTCCAGTGGTCCAATACCAACTGTCATCTCCCTTTCACTCCTTTTTTAACTGGGAAAAAATCTCTGAGTGTCCTGCTTTATATTATTGGCTAGTTTGCCTCACGTTTCATCTTTAACATTCTTATCGCTTTTTAGTTGCCTTTTGTTGGATTTTCAAAGCATCCAATAATCAAGCATCCCACTCACTTTTGCTACCTGAAATGACATTTCCTCAGGTTTTACACAGTCCTAAACTTCCCTTGTCAGCCACGGGTGCCTACCCCCGCCATTTGAGAACCTCTTCCATGTGCCAAACATACTCTAATGCAATTTAAAGCAGTGCACAGGGCCCATATGTCTAAAGATAAATTAGCCCGTTTTTATTCCCACATAAACCCTATTTGTGACAGATGTCACTCTGAGGTGGCTTCCTTAACTCATATGTTTTGATCCTGTCCTGTTTTGGAAAATTTCTGGAAAGATATTTTTGATATTGTTTCAACAGTTTTGCGTTTTGATTTACAACCTCATCCTATTAGGCAATTTTTGGTTTGCCAATGATAGAACATAGACTTTTATCCTCTTCAGCCTGTCGGATGATCGCATTTGTTACTTTAATGGCCGGAAGATCCATTTTATTGGACTGGAAGGAGACCAATCCTCCTACCAGATTTCAATGGTTTTCCCAAACTATATCATGTTTAAATTTAGAAAAAAATCAGAAGTGACATTTTTGATCCTTCAGTTAAATTTGAAGAGACTTGGAAACCATTTATACAACATTTTCATGTGATGTAATTTGACCTTTCCGAATCCTTCTTATTAACTTAAAATATATGAATAGAGGAACGGAGTTGACGACAGTACTGAACGTGTTCGATGTATGATATTGGTCTAGCCTTGTTTTGTTCCGTTTGCTTTTTTTTTGTGGGGGGGGGTAAGTAGTTAGATTTTTGGGGGGTTTTCTTTGTATTTTTTTTTCTTTTGATTTCTTTCTTCTCTATGATTAATTATATTAAGAGTTTGGAAGTCTATTATACCTGTATTATTTGAAATCTTTTTTTGTACATTCTTAACAACAATAAGATTATTCCAATCTCTCTCTATCAATATTGTTATTCTGTTTATAATTTTGGAAAATTAATAAAAGGATTTATAAAGAAAGAAAGAACTTCTTCTGTGGGACATGTCTATCCTGCACCTTGCAAACTATTCCCAGATGCTTCAGCCACCCGTCATCCCACCAGTATCCCCCTCCAATTCACCTCAGCAAGTTCCTCTCTCATGCCTCTGTAATTCCCATTATTCCTTTGCGAGACTGATACATGTGACTTAGGCTTCTCCCTATGAAATTTCAGTATGAATTCAATTATATTATGATCACTGTCACTGACGGGTTCCTTTACTTTAAACTCCTGAATAAGGTCAGGGTTATTGTACAACACCCAATGAAGGATGACCTTTCCCCAAGTCGGCCCAAGCACAAGCTGCTCTGAAAAGCCTTCTCGTAGGCATTCAACAAATTCCCTCTCTTGTGATCCGACACCAACCTGATTTTCCCAATCCCCTTGCATATTGAAATCTCTCATTACAATTGTGACATTACCATTATTACACGCCCTTTCCCCACTAAATACTGTGAATTAAATTAAAGTCACTCCCAGAACTTAATAATGATTTTATCTGAAAACTATCTATCCCCCAAATTTGTACTGAGACTGCAATTGATTTTTCAGCCTCATATGCTTCACACTGAAATAGTATGTGTTTAACATTTTCATAATGTCAAAATGTACATGACACAGAATGATGTTTTCCAATTAGATACAAGGTATAATTAATCATAGTGTGGGCAGTTTTAAGTTGTGGTAATATAATTCTTTCCCTTCTTGTTTTAAGGCCTTCTTCTATAAACCCATCAGGTTTATGTATTCTGTAAAAGTGTCTGTCCTTATGTCCATTATAGAACATAGAACATAGAATAGTACAGCACAGTACAGGCCCTTCGGCCCACAATGTTGTGCCCAGCCTCAAACCCTGCCTCCCATATAAGCCCCCACCTCAGATTCTTCCATATACCTGTCTAGTAGTCTCTTAAACTTCACTAGTGTATCTGCCTCCACCACTGACTCAGGCGGTGCATTCCACGCACCAACCACTCTCTGAGTGAAAAACCTTCCTCTAATATCCCCCTTGAACTTCCCACCCCTTACCTTAACGCCATGTCCTCTTGTATTGAGCAGTGGTACCCTGAGGAAGAGGCGCTGGCTATCCACTCTATCTATTCCTCTTATTATCTTGTACACCTCTCTCATGTCTCCTCTCATCCTCCTTCTATCCAAAGAGTAAAGCCCTAGCTCCCTTAATCTCTGATCATAATGCATACTTTCTAAACCAGGCAGCATCCTGGTAAATCTCCTCTGTACCCTTTCCAATGCTTCCACATCCTTCCTATAGTGAGGTGACCAGAACTGGACACAATATTCCAAGTGTGGCCTAACCAGAGCTTCATAGAGCTGCATCATTAGATCGCGACTCTTAAACTCTATCCCTCCTCTTATGAAAGCTAACATCCCATAAGCTTTCTTAACTACCCTATCCACCTGTGAGGCAACTTTCAGGGATCTGTGGACATGCACCCCGAGATCCCTCTGCTCCTCCACACTACCAAGTATCCTGCCATTTACTTTGTACTCTGTCTTGGAGTTTGTCCTTCCAAAGTGTACCACCTCACACTTCTCCGGGTTGAACTCCATCTGCCACTTGTCAGCCCACTTCTGCATCCTATCAATGTCTCTCTGCAACCTTCGACAATCTTCTACACTGTCTACAACACCACCAACATTTGTGTCGTCTGCAAACTTGCCAACCCACCCTTCTACCCCCACATCCAGGTCGTTAATAAAAATCACGAAAAGTAGAGGTCCCAGAACAGATCCTTGTGGGACACCACTAGTCACAATCTTCCAATCTGAATGTACTTCCTCCACCACCACCCTCTGCCTTCTGCAGGCAAGCCAGTTCTGAACCCACCTGGCCAAACTTCCCTGGATCCCATGCCTTCTAACTTTCTGAATAAGCCTACCGTGTGGAACCTTGTCAAATACCTTACTAAAATCCATATAGATCACATCCACTGCACTACCCTCATCTATATGCCTGATCACCTCCTCAAAGAACTCTATCAGGCTTGTTAGACACGATCTGCCCTTCACAAAGCCATGTTGACTCTTCCTGATCAGACCATGATTCTCTAAATGCCTATAGATCCTATCTCTAAGAATCTTTTCCAACAGCTTTCCCACCACAGACGGAAGGCTCACTGGACTATAATTACCCGGACTATCCCTACTACCTTTTTTGAACAAGGGAACAACATTCGCCTCCCTCCAATCCTCCGGTACCATTCCCGTGGACAACAAGGACATAAAGATCCTAGCCAGAGGCTCAGCAATCTCTTCTCTCGCCTCGTGGAGCAGCCTGGGGAATATTCCATCAGGCCCCGGGGACTTATCTGTCCTAATGTATTTTAACAACTCCAACACCTCCTCTTCCTTAAGATCAGCATGCTCCAGAACATCACCCTCACTCATATTGTCCTCACCATCAGCAAGTTCCCTCTCATTGGTGAATACCGAAGAGAAGTATTCATTGAGGACCTCGCTCACTTCCACAGCCTCCAGGCACATCTTCCCACCTTTATCTCTAATCGGTCCTACCTTCACTACTGTCATCCTTTTTTTCTTCACATAATTGAGGAATGCCTTGAGGTTTTCCTTTACCCTACTCGCCAAGCCCTTTTCATGCACCCTTCTTGCTCTTCTCAGCCCCTTCTTAAGCTCCTTTCTTGCTTCCCTATATTCCTCAATAGACCCATCTGATCCTGGCTTCCTAAACCTCATGTATGCTGCCTTCTTCCTCCTGACTAGATTTCCACCTCACTTGTCACCCATGGTTCCTTTACCCTACGATTCTTTATCTTCCTCACCGGGACAAATTTATCCCTAACATCCCGCAAGAGATCTCTAAACATCGACCACATGTCCATAGTACATTTCCCTGCAAAAACGTTATCCCAATTCACACCCGCAAGTTCTAGCCTTATAGCCTCATAATTTGCCTTTCCCCAATTAAAAAAATTCCTGTCCTCTCTCATTCTATCCTTTTCCATCAAAATGCTAAAGGCCAGGGAGCGGTGGTCACTGTCCCCCAGATGCTCACCCACTGAAAGATCTGTGACCTGAACCGGTTCATTACCTAGTACTAGATCTAGTTTGGCATTCCCTCTGGTCGTCCTGTCTACATACTGTGACAGGAATCCGTCCTGGACACACTTAACAAACTCTGCCCCATCTAAACCCTTGGAACTAATCAAGTGCCAATCAATATTAGGCAAGTTAAAGTCACCCATGATAACAACCCTGTTATTTTTGCACCTTTCCAAAATCTGCCTCCCAATCTGCTCCTCTGTAATCTCTGCTGTTATCAGGGGTCCTATAGAATACCCTCAACAGAGTAACTGCTCCCTTCCTGTTCCTGACTTCCAACCATACTGACTCAAAAGAGGATCCTGCTACATTACCCACCCTTTCTGTAGCTGTAATAGTATCCCTTACCAGTAATGCCACCCCTCCTCCCCTTTTTCCGCCCCCTCTATCCCTTTTAAAGCACTGAAATCCAGAAATATTGAGAATCCATTCCTGCCCTCGTGCCAGCCAAATCTATATAATGGCCACTACATCATAATTCCATGTATGTATCGAAGCTCTCAGTTCATCACCTTTGTTCCTGATGCTTCTTGCATTGAGGTACACACATTTCAGCTCTGCTACCTTACTACTTTTACACAGTTTATTCTGCTACTCTTTGCTCAAAGCCTCTCTGTATGTTAGATCTGGCTTTACTCCATGCACTTCTTTCACTGCTCTATCGCTCTGGGTCCCATCACCCTCGCAAATTAGTTTAAACCCTCCCGACCCATGCTAGCAAGCCTACCTCTCGAGTTCTGGTGCAACCCACCAATCTGTACAGATCCCACCTTCCCAAGAAGAGATCCCAATGCTCCAAAAATCTAAAACTCTGCTCCCTGCACCAACCCCTTAGCCACGCATTCAACTGCCATCTCCTTCAATTCTTACCATCACTGTCACGTAGCACTGGCAGCAATCCTGAGAACGCCACCTTTGAGGTCCTGTTCTTCAGCCTTCTGTCTAGTTACCGAAACTCGCATTTCAGGACCTCATCCCTCTTCCTGCCTATGTCGTTGGTCCCAACATGTTTCCCTCTCGTACCCGGATGTCGTGCACCCGGTCAGAGACATCCTGGACCTTCGCACCCGGGAGGCAACAAACCATGCGGGTGTCCTTCTCACGTCCACAAAATCTCCTGTCTGCTCCCCTGACTATAGAATCTCCAATGACGACTGCTCTCCTCTTCTCCGTCCCACCCTTCTGCACCACAGGTTCAGTCTCAATGCCGGAGGCCCTGCCACCGTAGCTCACACCTGGTCGGTCGTCCCCGCCAACAGTATCCAGGACTGAAGTAAAACATTTGTTCGCTAGAATAGCGCGTGGGGGGATTGTTATGGAACAAAACGGAGTCATGACATCTGATAATGAAATGCAAAAACCTGTTTCCCCACTGAACCGAGTCTCATCAAGATGTTCCAATTCCAGTGTTTTGAAAAATATTACTGATAAGCTCCATCAGTTGGACCCTAGACCGCAAGAAACAAGTGAAGGAGCTAATCGACAAGCATGGAAATGTATTTTGTGACATTTTGAAATGGTGCACATATGCAGTGCGTCACGTCGTTATAAATTCAGTCCAGCCCATGAAACAGCATCTTTACAGAGTGAACCTTGAGAAAAGTAAAATGTTTGAGCAAGAAATTAGAAACTAGAAAGAACAAGGAAGGAGAATGCATGACTGTATTGATAGAGTGGGGAAGGCTAAATACCTTACAAAGATTGACCTGTTAAAAGGATGCTGGGGTGTTTCTTTAACAGAGAGGGCTAAAGAGATATCAGCATTTGGGACACCATCTGGACCGTATGAACATAATGTTTTACCCTTCGGGATGAAAAATGCACCAGGGACATTTCAAAGAATGATCAGCTCTGTGATTGGAGGTTTAGAAAACACAGAGGTTTATAGCAATGATTGACAGGTCTGGAATGACACATGGGAAGAGCATATTGCAGCAGTAGAAAAACTAAATGACAGACTTTCCAAGGCCAATCTTACCGTGAACTTTTATAAGAGTGAAATTGATCATGCTACTGTTATTTATCTTGACTATGTAGTAGGCCAGGGTCAACTGGCTCCTGTTCAGGCCAAGGTTCAAGCTGTTGCTGAGGTTCCTGTTCTGACCGGCAAGAAAGCTTTAAGAAGGTTTTTAGGAATGGTTGGGTATTATCGTAAGTTTTGTAAGAAATTTGCTGACATCGCTGTCCCCCTAACAAGATTCCCAGGGAAGAGTGAAAGATTTGTCTGGAATGACTTTTGCCAGGAGGCATTTGAACATCTGAAAACCATCCTGTGTTATCATCCTCTGCTCAAAGCTGCTGACTTTTTGAAACCATTCGCGATTGGAACCGATGCTAGTTACGAAGCTGTCGGGGCGGTACTGTTACAGAGGGTGTGGATGACATTGAACATCCAGTAGCTTATTTCTCAAAGTAATTCTCAGAGAACTTATTCAACTGTTGAAAAGGAATTGTTAGCACTTATTCTGGCTTTACAACATTTTAAGGTCTATGTTCAGAGACCTCAAAATCTGCCTGTTGCCCAGAGACCGCTTGTGGTTTACATGGACTATAATCCGTTGGTGTTTCGAACTAAGATGAAGGATAAGAATAGAAGGTTGTTAAATTGGAGTCTGATATTGCAAGAATGTGACTTAAAAAAACAAGCATGTGAAGGTACTGACAATATTAGAGCTGATTGTTTATCCAGATGTTAAGTTGGAAACTGTACAGATTTTTGCTCTGTCATCTGATGATCAACATGTATTGTTTCAAACTCTGTAATGTACACTTAGACGGGGAAAAAATTGCCTTTTTCAATTTTTTTTCTCTCTCTGAAGAAACGGGTGTGACGGGGTCCTATAAATTGTGCTCGATTCCCCCTATGAACTGTGCTTTTGAAAGAGAGAGAGAGAGTTATTTAACACCGACATGTGCTTTTGAAAGAGGCAGAGAGACGCAGACCGCTCACAGGTTGTTTGTACTTTCTTCAAGGACATCGCCTGCTTATATTCTTCCACAGACAGAGAAGGGCGGAGTTATTTGAGAGACAGTCGGCGCTCAGCACGGGAAGATAAAATAGGTCAGATGATATAGACCTCAGATACATGTTTTGGACACTGAATGAGCTTTGCTGTGCCCGCAGAAAAAGCGGGTTTTTTGGAGGATCGATCAGTGGCTCTTGCGGTGAAAAGAAAAGGCAGTGACCGGTGGGGAGTTGTCCATGTGTCCACCCTTGCCTGGCTGATAGCTCCACCATAGAAAACCGGTCCCCATTGTTGAAGTCACAGTCGGTGACTATTAAAGGATTTCGGAGGGCAAAGGGAAGATCGACGGCGTCAGCTCACCTGAAGATTCAAATCCCTCTCTCGCTCTCTCTCCATCACTACTCAACTCAATACCACGGACTGAACTGAACTGAACTTTACTCATCATCGTAAGACAGTATCTCCTTACCCCAAACTTGTACGTGACAGTTGGAAGAGATATCGGACTGGAAGTGGGGAATCTAATAGAGGACAGATGTGCAGCGCCTCCGTCTGGTGATCCACCCTCTTTTAATTCTTCTATTGTCTTCTTTACTTCACCCTACACCCTCCTTCCGGTTGAACCTATCACCTTGTGTTTCTCCCTCTCATCCCCACAACCTCTAAGCCTGACTTCTCATCTTTATTCCACCAGCCCTGCTGGTTTCCCATCTATGTACTCCCTTTCATAGATGCTGCATAGCCTGCTGAGTTCCTCCAGCAATATTGTGTGTGTTACTAGTTACCCTGACACCCCTTCTCTTCTTGCCTGCCCATCACCTTTCTCTGATTCTAGTAATCCTTCCTTTCGTCAGTATTCCACTCTACTCTCCTATTAGATTCGTTCTTCTGCAGCTCTTGAACTTTTCCAACTCTCATCTCCCAGCTTCCGATTTCAATTCCATTCCATCCCACCAACATTGCCCCACATCTACCAACTACCAACTTCAACTTCGACCACTTCCCTCAATTTATCATTCTAGCATCTATCCCCGTCCTTTACGGTGCTGATGAAGTGTCATTTTACAAAACGTTGACGGTTGTCTGTTAACTGTCGTGTTGTCCACAGCGGACATGTCATTGCGGCTGGACACCGCCAGGTGGGAGTGTTGCTCACAGCGGACCTGTCTTTGTGGTAGGACTCACCCGGTAGGCATGTTGTCCATTGCGGTCCGGTCATGCGGCAGGACACCACCAGATGGGAGTGTTATCAACAAGGGACCGGCCATTGCGGCGGAAAACCTCCAAATGAGAATGCTGTCACAGAGGACCTGCCATTCCGGCAGGACACCACTAGGTGGGAGTGTTATAAACAAGGGTCCGGCCATTGGCGGCAGGAAACCTCCAGGTGAGAATGCTGTCACAGAGAACCTGCCATTCCGGCAGGACACCACTAGGTGGGATAATTGCCTACTGTTCTCAACCAGGTAACTACAGGCCGGTGAGGCTGACATCAGAAGTGCTAAATCTATTAGATGATCTAAGGGCAAGTCCTGCCAAATGGCCTCGGCCCGACATGTCGAATGTACTCTTTTCCATAGATACTGCCTGGCCTGCTGAGTTCCTCCAGCATTGTGTCTGTGTGTTGCTCGGATTTCCAGCATCTGCAGATTTTCTCTTGTTTGTGACAATCAGTTGCATTCATTTTTTACGGACAGGAAGGCCGGTTTACCATTTTATCTGGAACTGGACACTTTAGTTTTGAACACTATGAGTGCGATGTTGTACTATGAATATGTTGCCCACTGTGCTCGAAATGTTTTTGTTCTATTTGTGTTCCTTCTCATAAAATGTGTGAATGATTTGTGTTTCTGTTGTTGTGAGCGCGGCTTTGCCATGTGTCTGTGATGATGTTGCCGGTATGTTTATCAGAGCAGCTGTGTTTAATGTCATTTTCTGTTCACAACTGTAAAGGAGAAGAAAGCAATTGTTACTCCGGATCAGATGCAGCAACAAAAAAGGAAACACACAATGATAAAGAACAATAATAAAAATACAATAAATATAAACACATAGGATAGCTTATATGCACAGATTGATTGTATGTCCTTAAAGTGACGCCTGGCTGTACATAAGATGACTGACAGGAATGATAAAGTAGTGGTGGTTGCAGGTGTGCAGGAGTGGGTTAGTGGGAGGAGGTGTTGAATAACTTTGCTTCTTGGGGCGAGTAACTGTTTTGAGTAACTGGGGCGTTTCTGGTGTGGATGCAATGTAGCCTCCTCCATGACGGGATTGGGGCAACAGCCCGTGAGTCGGGTGGGTGGGATCCTTCATGATGTTACCGGCCTTTAGGCCACCTTTTTGTATCCATCTCCCTGATGGTGGACAGGCTGATGTCACTGATGCTTTGGGCAGTTTGGACCGCCAGTTCAGAGCCTTCCTGTCAGCCCTAGTGCAGTTTCCGTACCGTGCAGTGATGCAACGAGTTAGGATACTCTCCACTGCGCACCTGCAGATTGAAATGAGTGTGGATATACAGTGCACAGCCCAGCTCTCTGCAGCCTCCTCAGAAAGCAGAGGGTTGGTGAGTTTACTGTGACGGTGTAGGATGTGTTCTGGCACCATGAGAGTTTGACACTGCTGACAGTTTCCAGTGCCACGTCACTGATGTAAAGAGCGATGTGAGAGGTGCGAGTTCTCCCAAAGTCAATAACCATCTCCTTTATCCTGCTGACATTGAGGAAGAGGCATCAGGCTCAGCGCTCTTCCACCTCCTCTCTGTCGGCCATCTCACAGTTGTTGGCGATGAGCCCCCCAAGTGTGGTGTCACAGGCGACCCTGACGATGTGATTACTCAGGTGTTTGACTGTGGAGTCATGTGTAAGCAGAGTGTACAGCAACGGGCTCAGCACTCAGCCGTGGGGACACCGTGCTGAGGAGGACAGGAGACAGGAACAGTTGTACATCCTGACATCTGACGGAGAGTGACATGAGGGGTTGTGTTTGGTATTTCAAATTCTTCTTTCTGTTCTTCACTCAATGACATCTCTGCTGATACACCCTCTGGGAGGCATCACTGTCACATGGTCAGCTGGAGATGTCAGACCCCTGAACACACCAGCACATGGTCACAATACAACCAATACACGGGACTGGCAGATGAACCACTGGGTCCTGATCCCAGACACACTGCACTAACACGCCAAGACATGAGTTTGAATCCTACTACAGGAGCTGGGAAATTAATACTGATTTTATGATATTGTAGGGTGTGAAAGCAAATAACACCGTAACACACACAGGCCATCATAGTGTGACACACGGTCAAAGAGCCAGGTTAAAATTCCTATTCAGGAATGAAATCTGCCGTCCTTACCTAGTCTGTCTGTTCTGTGCACTGAGCGACTTCACAGACAGACTCCGGGGTGAGATTCCACAGGAGGATGATCTGGGAGGGTTTGGCAGATGTTGAACCCACGGCCCACTTCATCCATCTGCTGGACTATGATGTCTTCTTGAGCATGTTCTATTTGTGAGTGTTTGTCCCATTTCCCTCTGTGTACTGTCCAAATGTATTTTAAAATATTTTAATTACACCTGTTTCTACAGCTTTTTCTGACAGCAAATTCCATCTGCTCACCTCCCTCTCCCTTTCTTTGAGAATTTTACCCTATAGATCGCCTTTCACCTTAATTCTAAGCCCCCTGGTTCTCTACTCTTATGTCCTGGGTAAAAAGACTCTCACTTTATCTCGGCCTCCTATGGTTTTATAGAGTTGGATAAGGGGTCATTCCTCAACATCCTACACTACAGGGAATTACCCCGAGCACATCCAATCTGTCTCTTTTTAACCCGAGCCTCCCAGTCATTGTAACCCCACCCTCCACACCCTGAAGCTTCCTGGTCCAGTGTAATCACACCCCTCCCAGAGTCGGGGCAGCAGAAATGCAGACAATACCACCAGTGTGGTCTTTCATCAACATCATAGACCTTGCTTAAGTTCCTGTGGACAGTGTCGAATAGGCTGATGAATACAGGACTGAAGGTGTTATATTTGAATGCTCCAGTATACGAAATAAGCTAGATGATGTTGTAGCACTGGTAGAGATTGACAGCTACAGCGTTGTTGGCATCACTAAGTTGTGGTAGAAAGGAGATCCTGGCTTGAAACTCAACATTCAAGTATACAGCTTGTATTCAAAGGACAGGCAGGTCGGCAGAGGGAATGGAGAGGGTTTGTTGGTTAACATTGAGATCAAATCCTTAGAGAGAGGTGACATCAGTTTGGAAGATGCAGAATCTTTGTGGGTACCGGCGCTACAGCATCAATAAGAAACGGTAAGGGTGAAAAGACTCTGATGCGAGTTATATACAGGCCTGCAAATAGTGACCTGGATACAACAGGGATACAAATTACAGCAGGAGATGGAAAAGGCATGTAAAAAGGGCAGGGTGGTAATAGGAATGGGGGATTTCAATATGCAGGTAGATTGGGAAAATCAGGTTTGTGCCGCATCCCAAGAGAGGGAATTTGTAGAATGCCCCCGAGATGGCTTTTTATAACAGCTTGTGGTTGAGCCCAATGGGAGAAAAGGCAATTCAGGAGTGGGATTTGTAAAACAAATTAGATATATTTAGGGAGCTTAAGGTTAAATAACCCTACAGAAACAGTGATTTTGAAATGATAGAATTTACGCCGCAGTTTGAGAGGGAGAAGATAAAGTCGGATGTATCAGTATTAGAGTAGAGAAAAGGGAATGACAGAGGCATGAGGGAGGAGCTGACCAAAGTAGGTTGGAAGTGGACAAGAACAGGGACGATGGCAGAACAGCAACGGTTGGAGTTTCTGGGGGCAATTTGGAAGGCATGGGATTGACACGTCCTGAATATGAAGAACTATTCCAAAGGGAGAATGAGGTAACTGTGGAAGGTAACACAGAAGTCACAGACAGCATGAGGTAACACGAGAAGTCACAGACACCATAAAAGCGAAAGACAGGGCATACAAAGTCGCAAAAATTAGCAGGATGTTGGAGAATAGAGAAGGTTTTGAAAACCAAGAGAAAGTAACAAAAATGCAATCAGAAGAGAAGAGATATGAGGGAAAACAAGCCAACAATGAAAAAGAGAACACAAAAATGTAAAGAGTAAAAGCCAGGTGAGAGTGGCTATCGGACCCCTAGAAAATGAGGCCGGAGAGGTAGGAATGGGAGACAGAGACATGACAATGGTACTTATTTAGTATTTTGTGTCAATCCTCACTGGAAGATACTGTACAAGAAGTTTGTCAGAAATGTGAGTGTCAGGGGACAGAAATGAGTGTTGTTGTTATTACTCAGGAGAAAGTATGTGGGAAGATGAAAGGTCTGAAGGTAAATAAATCCCCTGAACCAGTTGAACTACACCGGTGTGTTCTGAAGGAGGCAGCTGAAGAGAATGTGGAGGCATTAGTAATGATCTTTCAAGAAACTGCAAAGGTCACTTTACTCTTTTAGAAGGGAGAGCAGGTGAGGGTCCAGTGAGATGGAGGAACTAAGGGAAATACATGTTAGTAGGGAAGTGGTGTTAGGCAAATTGAAGGGATTAAAGGCAGATAAATCCCCAGGGCCAGATGGTCTGCATCCCAGAGTGCTAAAGGATGTAGCCCAAGAAATAGTGGATGCATTAGTGATAATTTTTCAAAACTCTTTAGATTCTGGACTAGTTCCTGAGGATTGGAGGGTGGCTAATGAAACCTCGCTTTTTTAAACAAGCAGGGAGAGAGAAACCGGGCAATTATAGACCGGTTAGCCTAACATTGGTGGTGGGGAAAATGCTGGAGTCAGTTATGAAAGATGTGATAACAGCACATTCAGAAAGCGGTGAAATCATCGGACAAAGTCAGCATGGATTTGTGAAAGAAATATCATGTCTGACGAATCTCATAGAATTTGTTGAGGATGTAACTAGTAAAGTGGATAGGGGAGAACTAGTGGATGCGGTATATTTGGATTTTCAAAAGGATTTTCACAAGGGCCTACACAGGAGATTAGTGTGCAAACTTAAAGCACGGGGTATTGGGGGTATGGCATTGATGTGGATAGAGAATTGGTTGGCAGACAGGTCACAAGAAGTGGGAATAAACGGGACCTTTTCAGAATGGCAGGCAGTGACTAATGGGGTACCGCAAGGCACAGTGCTGGGACCCCAGTTGTTTACAATATATATTAGTGGCTTAAAATTAGTGAGGGAATTAAATGCAGCATCTCCAAATTTGCGGATGACACGAAGCTGGGCAGCAGTGTTAGCTGTGAGGAGGATGCTAAGAGGATGCAGGGTGGCTTGGATAGGTTAGGTGAGTGGGCAAATTCATGGCAGATGCAATTTAATGTGGATAACTGTGAGGTTATCCACTTTGGTGGCAAGAACAGGAAAACAGATTATTATCTGAATGGTGGCCGATTAGGAAAAAGGGAGGTGCAACAAGACCTGGGTGTCATTGTACACCAGTCATTGAAAGTGGGCATGCAGGTACAGCAGCCGTTGAAAAAGGCGAATGGCATGCTGGCATTCATAGCAAGAGGATTCGAGTACAGGTTCAGGGTGGTACTACTGCAGTTGTACAAGGGCTTGCTGAGACCACACCTGGAGTACTGTGTGCCGTTTTGGTCCCTTAATCTGAGGAGGACATTCTTGCCATAGTGTGAGGACAAAGAAGGTTCGCCAGATTGATTCCTGGGATGGCAGGACTTTCATATGATGAAAGACTGTATCGACTAAGCTTCTCCTCTCTGGAATTTAGAAGATTGAGGGGGATCTTATTGAAACATATAAAATTCTAAAGGGATTGGACAGGCTAGATGCAGGAAGATTGTTCCCGATGTTGGGGAAGTCCAGATCGAGGGGTCACAGTTTGAGGATAAAGGGGAAGCCTTTTAGGACCGAGATGAGGAAAAACTTCTTCACACAGAGAGTGGTGAATCTGTGGAACTCTCTGCAACAGGAAACAGTTGAGGCCAGTTCATTGGCTATATTTAAGAGGGAGTTAGATATGGCTAAAGGGATCGGGGGTATGGAGAGAAGGCTGGTACAGGGTTCTGAGTTGGATGGTCAGCCATGATCATACTGAATGGTGGTGCAGGCTCAAAGGGCCGAATGGCCTACTCCTGCACCTATTTTCTATGTTTCTATGAAAAGAACTTATAGGTGTGTCAGTCTGGATGTGGTGTGACTGGGAAGATGTTGGAGTCCATTATTAAGGACGAGCTTTTGGGTACATGGAGGCACATGATAAAATAGACCAAAGACAGCACGGATTCCCTTAAGGGGAAATCTTGCCGGACGAATCTGTTGGAATACTTCGAGGAGCACAAAGCCAAGATAGACAAAGAATGATTTGGAACAGTATTGATGCCTTTGTGGCCGGGTTTCCGGAGAATATGAAAAAGGTGAATGGGCAAGTCGTGCTGCGGAAGACAGATCAGGAAAATGGGCAAAAGAGTGATAGATGGATTATCGAGTAGGGAAGTCATACATGCATTTGGTAGAAGGAATAAAGGCATGAATGATTTAGTAAACAGGGAGAAAATTCAAAATTCTGAGGTGCAAAGGGAGTTGGGTGTCCTTGTGCAGGATTCCCTAAAGGTTAACTTTTAGTTCGAGTCAGTGGTAAGATCGGCAAACTCAATGTTAGCATTCATTTTGTCAGAATTAGAATGCAGGAGCAAGGGTGTAATGCTGCTGTTTTATAAGGCATTTGTCAGACCACACTTGGAGTATGTGAGCAGCTTTGGGTCCCTTATATAGGACAAGATGTGCTGGCATTGGAGAGGTTCACGAGAATGATTCCCTGAATGAAAGGGTTAACATATGAGGAGTATTTGGCGGTTCTGGGCCTGTACTCACTGGAGTTTAGAAGAATGGCTGATTTATTATCCCTCTCAACACTATTCTCCTACCCCTTCCCCATAACTTTTGACACCCTGACTAATGAAGAACCTATCAACTTCAGCTTTAAATATGAAACAGGAGAAAATCAACAGATGCTGTTCCCCAAGCAACAACCCTCCTGATGAAGGGTCTCGGCCTGATCTCTCTGAAACCTGTCTGGAGACAGTTGATGTCGGGAGGATGTTCCCGATAGTGGGTGGGTCGAGAACAGAAGGCACAGCCCCTGATTAGATAATGTCCATTTAGAACAGAGATGAGGAGGAATTCCTTTAGCCACAGGACAGTGAATCTGCCACAGGCAGCTGTGGAGTCCAAATAATTGAGTATATTTAAAGCGGAGCAACAAACACAAAATGCTGGAGGAACTCAGCAGGCCAGGAAGCATCTATGGAAAAGAGTAAACAGTCGACAGTTCAGACTGAAACTCTTCATCAGGGCTTTTGTTGCTTAAGGGTCCCTGAAAATTCCTCCCCTTTCCTCTTGAGGGGCTGCGGGTGATGAGGTTGTGGGAGAGGGGACAAAGGGATCCTCATCTCCACCTTTGTCCCCCGTCACCTTCTCGTTACGTCTACACACACAGTTCACCCACAGGCTCTCCACCCCTCCCCCAGCAGGTTCTGGTTCAATCTGCCGTTTATCTCTCCGCTGCTGGTTCCCATTATCAACTCCTTTACTGTCTCAAACCTTCACACTCCCCCACTCCACACTTCACACTCACAAATGAATGTTAACATTGAATGAAGGGTCTGTTCCTGTGCTGTACTGTTCTATGTTCTCTGTTCCCTGTTCAGAAGAAAGAGAGGAGATCTCAGAGAAAGAAAAAAATCTTTCTGGGGTCAACGGGCAGGATACAGGGGGGACGTTTCCCGTGTCTGAGGAGTCAAGGGTCAGGGGTCACTGTCTGTTTGTATTTCTCAGCACCCGTGGGGGGAGGCGGAGGGGATTTGGGGGTTCTTAGCCATTCAGTTCACAGAGCCATCGCCGTACAGCATAGAAATGTGCCCTTCGACCCATCACATCTGTGCTGACCTATTTACCCATCTACATTCATCGCATTGGCCAGCATTAGGTCAGTCTCCTTCTGTGCCTTGCCTATTGAAGTGTCTGTCCAAGTGTCTCTTAAACACAGAGGACTGGAGGCCTGTGACCTGCAGAGGTCGGTGCTGTGGCCGGGGTAGTTTGTCATTCCTATTAATGATTTGGGTGCGAATGTTGGTGACATAGTTGGTAGGTTTGTGGGTGACACTAAAATTCATGGTATAGTGGACAGCAAAGAGGGTTATCTCTGTTTACACCGGACCCTTGATCAACTGTAGAAATCCCTACAGTCACAATGTTTCTAAATTCATCTTGGCAGGGACGTGGATCTGTTTAAGTCCATTCACTCACTCCCTTCCCATCTTAATCCACTCCCTGCCCGCACTCGTTTGCTGTCTATTTCTGTCCTTGAGGGAACGTTACGACCTGAAACGTAAACTGTCCATCTCTCTCCACTCATACTGCCTGACCTGCTCGTTGCTCCAGCATTTTGTGTCTGTTTGATCGCGAAATCTCTGCTCACCGTCCACCGGAGCCCTTTGGGGAGACATTAGTTGTCCATCCGCTTTCCCTGGTTCAAACCACGGGGAAGGTTCGTGTCGGCCACCCGACCGCGCCTGAGGCCCAGCGGATTTTCCACCGGTCCCGGGACCGCGCTGCCCGAGTCTCCCCCCGATCCCCGGGGCCGCGCTGCCCGAGTCTCCCCCGATCCCCTGGGCCGCCTTGCCCGAGTCTCCCCCCGATCCCCGGGACCACTCTGTCCGAGTCTTCCCCCGATCCCCGGGGCCGCGCTGCCCGAGACTCCCTCCGATCCCCGGGGCCGCGCTGCCCGAGTCTCCCCCCGATCCCCGGGGACTCTCTAATTCTCCGCTTCTCCCCCCAGTCTCTGTCACCCTGGATGTGGAAACGGCGAATCCGCGGCTCGAGGTGTCTGAGGATCGGAAGAGTGTGAGACGGACGGAGACAAAGAGGGATCACCCTGTCACCGGGAAGAGATTCGCAAACTGGGCTTGCGTGCTGGGATCGGAAGGATTCACATCGGGGAGACATTACTGGGAGGTGGAGGTGGCGGGGAATCGGGTCTGGTGGCTGGGAGTCGCCGCAGAGTCTGTGGAGAGGAAGGGACGGGTCAGACTGAGTCCGGAGACCGGATTCTGGGTCATCGGGCGGATTTATGACGTGTTATATCGGGATTATGACGTGTTCGATAATCTACCCTCCCCTGAGTCCCGTCTCCCTGCCGGTCCCATCCTCGGGAGGGTGGGAGTTTATCTCAGTTACGAGTCCGGGACAGTTTCATTTTACAACGCGGAGACCAAGTCCCATCTCCACACCTTCACTGGGAATAAATTCACGGGGAAACTTTATCCTTTCTTCATGACTGGGGATGGAAACCAGTGGGTGAGAATCTGCTCTGGTTCCGCTCCGGGTCTGTAAACGGGTCGGGTCCCGGGACCGGCGTCAGGAGTAAAGTCCCTGTAAATATAAATGTGCCGGGAGTGAAATAAACACGAGATCAGAATTCTCGATCCGTTAATTTTAACTCGTTCACCGCGTCCGACAACAGAACAGAAACACCGCGGATTCAGCAGCAGCCGCGGGCGGCGGGTCCTGAGCTCCCCCGGGTCCTAAAGTCCACTCGCACTGAGACAGGTTAAATGGGACAGGTGGGGGTGGTGCTGACTAGGAGAGGGGGGTCAGGGTGAATCTTGGTCAGACCATAACACACAGGAGCAGAATTAGGCCGTTCAGCCCATCGACTCCGCTGCGCCATTCCATCATGGCTGATCCTGGATCCCACTCAACCCCATACACCTGCCTTCTCACCATGTCGTTTGATGGCCTGATCGATCAGGAAATGATCAACCTCCGCCTTAAATATACCCACAGACTTGGCCTCCACCGCAGTCTGTGATAGAGTATTCCACAGGGTCACTACTGTCTGGCTAAAAATATTCCTCCTGACCTCGGTTCGCAAGGTCTCCCCTCAATGTTGAGACTGTGTCCTCTCGTCTGGATATCCCCACCACATGAAACAACCTCTCCACATCCACCCTATCTAGTCCTTTCAACACTCGGTAGGTTTCAATGAGACTCCCCTTTCCTTTCTGAGATATGGGACCCAAAACGTTGACAAAACTCCAAGTACGGCCTAACTTGTGTCTTATAAAGGCTCAGCATTATCTCCTTGCTTAAATATCCTATTCCACTTCAAAGAAAACCCAGCATTGCATTTCCCTTCTTTACCACAGACTCAAAATGTGAAATAACCTTCTGGAACTCTTGCAAGAGAACTCCTAAGCCCCCTGCACTTGTGAATTTTCTGTCTATTTAAATAATACTGAGCAATATTATTCCTTGGACCAAAATGCATGATCATATATTTCCCAACACTGTATTCAATCTGCCACCTTTTATTTTAACCACTCCTCGAATTTGTCTAAGCCCTGCTGCAATCGTATTGCTTCCTCAGCACTACCTACCCCTGCACCTATCTTTACATCATCCACAAACTTTGCCACAAAGCCATCAATTACATTATATAAATCTTTTACAAACAATGTGGCAGTCCCAGAACTGACCCCTGAGGAACACCACTAGTCACTGGCAGCCAACCTGAAAAAGCACTATTTATTCCCACTCGCTGCCTCCTGCCTTTCAGCCATTCCTCTGTCCATGCCAGTATCTTTCCTGTAATGCCATAGGATTTTATAGTGTTCAGCAGCCTCGTGTGTGCTACCTTATCAAAGGCCTTCTGAAAATCCAAGTAAATGATATCCACTGCCTCTCATTTGTCCACCTTCCTTTTCACTTCCTCAAAGACCTCTAAAGGTTTGTTAGGCCCGGTTTTCTTTCACAGAAATCATGCTGACATTGACTTATTTTATCATTATTCTCCAAACACCTTGAAAACCCAACGTCGATAAAAGGCTACGATACTTTCTCTACCACTGAGGTCAGGCTAACTGGCCTATAATTTCCTTTCTTTTGCCTTTCTCCCTTCTTAAAGAGTGCAATTTTCTATTTTCCAGTCCTACAGGACCATGCCAGAATCCAGTGATTCTTGAAAGAATGTGACCAATGCATCCATTATCTCTTCAACATCCCTCAGGACTCTGGGATGTAGTCCATCTGGTCCAGATGACATCCACCTTAAGACCTTTGAGTTTGTCCAGCTCTTTTTCCTTTGTAATAGCAAAGTCACTCAATCCTGCTGTGTCTTCCACAGTGAAAATTGTTGGAAAGTATTCATTAAGTTCATCTGCCATTTCTTTGTCCCCCATTACGATCTCACCAGTATTATTTTCCAGTGGTCCAATATCAACTGTCATCTCCCTTTCACTCCTTTTTCAACTGGGAAAAAATCTCTGAGTGGCCTGCTTTATATTATTGGCTAGTTTGCCTCACGTTTCATCTTTAACATTCTTATCGCTTTTTAGTTGCCTTTTGTTCGATTTTCAAAGCATCCAGTAATCGAGCATCCCACTCACTTTTGCTACCTGAAATGACATTTCCTCAGGTTTTACACAGTCCTAAACTTCCCTTGTCAGCCACGGGTGCCTACCCCCGCCATTTGAGAACTTCTTCCATGTGCCAAACATACTCTAATGCAATTTAAAGCAGTGCACAGGGCCCATATGTCTAAAGATAAATTAGCCCGTTTTTATTCCCACATAAACCCTATTTGTGACAGATGTCACTCTGAGGTGGCTTCCTTAACTCATATGTTTTGATCCTGTCCTGTTTTGGAAAATTTCTGGAAAGATAGTTTTGATATTATTTCAACAGTTTTGCGTTTTGATTTACAACCTCATCCTATTAGGCAATTTTTGGTTTGCCAATGATAGAACATAGACTTTTATCCTCTTCAGCCTGTCGGATGATCGCATTTGTTACTTTAATGGCCGGAAGATCCATTTTATTGAACTGGAAGGAGACCAATCCTCGCATTAGGGTTAAGGTTAGGGTTAGGTTGAGAGTATGCGGGCAGTGGGCAAATCAGCCCTCTTGTGCTTTTTGATCTCCTCACTTGAGATTCAATTTCACGCGACCCTGCCACTTTGATCTGGCCCACGCCTTCATTAACCAGGTCCAACACTTGCCTTTCTTGGATCTTGCCCCTCCTGACAAAGGTAATCGGGTTTGTGGGGGAGTGGCCAGGGTTAGTCGGGGTGTGCCTAGGGTTTGTGGGGGTGTGGCATGATCACTGGGATGTGCCGAGGGTTTGTAGGGGTGTGTGCCCCCTTGGACTTTAGGATTAGGTTTGAGTGTTGGGCTGGTGGATGTATATGTGTGACTGGGAGAGGTAAGGCTGCAGAGTTTTGAGTGGTGAGGTATGAGGTGCTATTGGGCTTAGGCTTGTGTGGTAAAGCTAGGTGAATCTGGCCCATGCCTTTCATTATCATGGTCCGACACCACTTGGTTCAATGGACCGGGTGTGCACTGGGACACATCATCAGTACTGCATCCGCGGATCATGGGGTGTTTCGGGTCTTTCATCATTAGACACCCTCCCCGAGACGACCCAGCCAGAGTTGATCAAGCTCGGCTTGTGTTTTCCCATGGAACAGGATAATGAGAGGCATGTAACTATGAGGGTAATGACGTTTTTCAACATCATTACCTGGCATCTGTATGCCTGGGGATGCATGGGTTAAATTGACAGTGTTTACTGGGAATTCGGTGTCTCTGCACCTGAGTTTAGTGGTGACTTGTTTTCTGTGGACCCAGCTTGGGTTTAACTTTCTGGTTCTCTCTTGCCGTTTGGGCATCTGGGCTTTATTCTTGGCATTTTGTCGACCGGGAGAATGAAGAGCGTGTCACTGTTAGGTTAGGTTGAGAGTATGCGGGCAGTGGGCAAATCAGCCCTCTTGTGCTTTTTGATCTCCTCACTTGAGATTCAATTTCACGCGACCCTGCCACTTTGATCTGGCCCACGCCTTCATTAACCAGGTCCAACACTTGCCTTTCTCGGATCTTGCCCCTCCTGACAAAGGTAATCGGGTTTGTGGGGGAGTGGCCAGGGTTAGTCGGGGTGTGCCTAGGGTTTGTGGGGGTGTGGCATGATCTCTGGGATGTGCCGAGGGTTTGTAGGGGTGTGTGCCCCCTTGGACTTCGGATTAGGTTTGGTTGAGAGTATGCGGGCAGTGGGCAAATCAGCCCTCTTGTGCTTTTTGATCTCCTCACTTGAGATTCAATTTCACGCGACCCTGCCACTTTGATCTGGCACACGCCTCCATTAACCAGGTCCATCACTTGCCTTTCTTGGATCTTGCCCCTCCTGACAAAGGGAATCGGGTTTGTGGGGGAGTGGCCAGGGTTAGTCGGGGTGTGCCTAGGGTTTGTGGGGGTGTGGCATGATCTCTGGGATGTGCCGAGGGTTTGTGGGGGTGTGTGCCCTCGCATTAGGGTTAGGGTTAGGTTGAGAGTATGCGGGCAGTGGGCAAATCAGCCCTCTTGTGCTTTTTGATCTCCTCACTTGAGATTCAATTTCACGCGACCCTGCCACTTTGATCTGGCCCACGCCATCATTAACCAGGTCCAACACTTGCCTTTCTTGGATCTTGCCCCTCCTGACAAAGGTAATTGGGTTCGTGGGGGTGTGGCCAGGGTTAGTCGGGGTGTGCCTAGGGTTTGTGGGGGTGTGGCATGATCACTGGGATGTGCCGAGGGTTTGTGGGGGTGTGTGCCCCCTTGGACTTTAGGATTAGGTTTGAGTGTTGGGCTGGTGGATGTATATGTGTGACTGGGATAGGTAAGGCTGCAGAGTTTGGAGTGGTGAGGTATGAGGTGCTGTGGCGCATAGGCTCATGTGGTGAAGCCAGGTGAATCTGGCCCATGCCTTCGCATTAGGGTTAGGGTTAGGTTGAGAGTATGCGGGCAGTGGACAAATCAGCCCTCTTGTGCTCTTTGATCTCCTCACTTGAGATTCAATTTCACGCGACCCTGCCACTTTGATCTGGCCCACGCCTTCATTAACCAGGTCCAACACTTGCCTTTCTTGGATCTTGCCCCTCCTGACAAAGGTACTCGGGTTTGTGGGGGTGTGGCCAGGGTTAGTCGGGGTGTGCCTAGGGTTTGTGGGGGTGTGGCATGATCACTGGGGTGTGCCGAAGGTTTGTGGGGGTGTGTGCCCCCTTGGACTTTAGGATTAGGTTTGAGTGTTGGGCTGGTGGATGTATATGTGTGACTGGGAGAGGTAAGGCTGCAGAATTTTGAGTGGTGAGGTATGAGGTGCTATGGGGCTTCGGCTTGTGTGGTGAAGCCAGGTGAATCTGGCCCATGCCTTTCATTATCGTGGTCCGACACCACTTGGTTCAATGGACCGGGTGTGCACTGGGACACATCATCAGTAATGCATCCTCGGATCATGGGGTGTTTCGGGTCTTTCATCATTAAACACCCTCCCCGAGATGACCCAGCCGGAGTTGATCAAGCTCGGCTTGTGTTTTCCCATGGACCAGGATAATGACAGGCATGTAACTATGAGGGTAATGTTGTTTTTAAACATCATTACCTGGCATCTGTATGCCTGGGATTGCATGGGTTAAATTGGCAGTGTTTACTGGGCATTCGGTGTCTCTGCACCTGAGTTTAGTGGTGACTGGTTTTCTGTGGGCCCAGCTTGGGTTTAACTTTCTGGTTCTCTCTCGCCGTTTGGGCATCTGGGCTTTATTCTTGGCATTTTGTCGACCGGGAGAATGAAGAGCGTGTCACTGTTAGGTTAGGTTGAGAGTATGCGGGCAGTGGGCAAATCAGCCCTCTTGTGCTTTTTGATCTCCTCACTTGAGATTCAATTTCACGCGACCCTGCCACTTTCATCTGGCCCACGCCTTCATTACCCAGGTCCAACACTTGCCTTTCTTGGATCTTGCCCCTCCTGACAAAGGTACTCGGGTTTGTGGGGGTGTGGCCAGGGTTAGTCGTGGTGTGCCTAGGGTTTGTGGGGGTGTGGCATGATCACTGGGGTGTGCCGAGGGTTTGTGGGGGTGTGTGCCCCCTTGGACTTTAGGATTAGGTTTGAGTGTTGGGCTGGTGGATGTATATGTGTGACTGGGAGAGGTAAGGCTGCAGAATTTTGAGTGGTGAGGTATGAGGTGCTATGGGGCTTCGGCTTGTGTGGTGAAGCCAGGTGAATCTGGCCCATGCCTTTCATTATCCTGGTCCGACACCACTTGGTTCAATGGACCGGGTGTGCACTGGGACACATCATCAGTAATGCATCCTCGTAGCATGGGGTGTTTCGGGTCTTTCATCATTAAACAGCCTCCCCGAGATGACCCAGCCGGAGTTGATCAAGCTCGGCTTGTGTTTTCCCATGGACCAGGATAATGAGAGGCATGTAACTATGAGGGTAATGACGTTTTTAAACATCATTACCTGGCATCTGTATGCCTGGGGATGCATGGGTTAAAATGACAGTGTTTACTGGGCATTCGGTGTCTCTGCACCTGAGTTTAGTGGTGACTTGTTTTCTGTGGACCCAGCTTGGGTTTAACTTTCTGGTTCTCTCTTGCCGTTTGGGCATCTGGGCTTTGTTCTTGGCATTTTGTCGACCGGGAGAATGAAGAGCGTGTCACTGTTAGGTTAGGTTGAGAGTATGCGGGCAGTGGGCAAATCAGCCCTCTTGTGCTCTTTGATCTCCTCACTTGAGATTCAGTTTCACGCGACCCTGCCACTTTGATCTGGCCCACGCCTTCATTAACCAGGTCCAACACTTGCCTTTCTCGGACCTTGCCCCTCCTGACAAAGGGAATCGGGTTTGTGGGGGTGTGGCCAGGGTTAGTCGGTGTGTTCCTAGGGTTTGTGGGGGTGTGGCATGATCACTGGGATGTGCCGAGGGTTTGTGGGGGTGTGTGCCCCCTTGGACTTTAGGTTTAGGTTTGAGTGTTGGGCTGGTGGATGTATATGTGTGACTGGGAGAGGTAAGGCTGCAGAGTTTGGAGTGGTGAGGTATGAGGTGCTATGGGGCTTAGTGGTGAAGCCAGGTGAATCTGGCCCATGCCTTTCATTATCATGGTCCGACACCACTTGGTTCAATGGACCGCGTGTGCACTGGGACACATCATCAGTAATGCATCCTCGGATCATCGGGTGTTTCGGGTCTTTCATCATTAAACACCCTCCCCGAGTTGACCCAGCCGGAGTTGATCAAGCTCGGCTTGTGTTTTCCCATGGACCAGGATAATGAGAGGCATGTAACTATGAGGGTAATGACGTTTTTAAACATCATTACCTGGCATCTGTATGCCTGGGATTGCATGGGTTAAATTGACAGTGTTTACTGGGCATTAGGGTTAGGATGCATTAGGGTTAGGGTTAGGTTGAGAGAATGCGGGCAGTGGGCAAATCAGCCCTCTTGTGCTTTTTGATCTCCTCACTTGAGATTCAATTTCACGCGACCCTGCCACTTTGATCTGGCCCACGCCTTCATTAACCAGGTCCAACACTTGCCTTTCTTGGATCTTGCCCCTCCTGACAAAGGTAATCGGGTTTGTGGGGGAGTGGCCAGGGTTAGTCGGGGTGTGCCTAGGGTTTGTGGGGGTGTGGCATGATCACTGGGATGTGCCGAGGGTTTGTGGGGGTGTGTGCCCCCTTGGATTTTAGGATTAGGTTTGAGTGTTGGGCTGGTGGATGTATATGTGTGACTGGGAGAGGTAAGGCTGCAGAGTTTGGAGTGGTGAGGTATGAGGTGCTCTGGCGCATAGGCTCGTGTGGTGAAGCCAGGTGAATCTGGCCCATGCCTTTCATTATCGTGGTCCGACACCACTTGGTTCAATGGACCGGGTGTGCACTGGGACACATCATCAGTAATGCATCCTCGGATCATGGGGTGTTTCGGGTCTTTCATCATTAAACACCCTCCCCGAGATGACCCAGCCGGAGTTGATCAAGCTCGGCTTGTGTTTTCCCATGGACCAGGATAATGAGAGGCATGTAACTATGAGGGTAATGACGTTTTTAAACATCATTACCTGGCATCTGTATGCCTGGGGATGAATGGGTTAAATTGACAGTGTTTACTGGGCATTCGGTGTCTCTGCACCTGAGTTTAGTGGTGGCTTGTTTTCTGTGGACCCAGCTTGGGTTTAACTTTCTGGTTCTCTCTTGCCGTTTGGGCATCTGGGCTTTGTTCTTGGCATTTTGTCGACCGGGAGAATGAAGAGCGTGTCACTGTTAGGTTAGGTTGAGAGTATGCGGGCAGTGGGCAAATCAGCCCTCTTGTGCTTTTTGATCTCCTCACTTGAGATTCAATTTCACGCGACCCTGCCACTTTGATCTGGCCCACGCCTTCATTAACCAGGTCCAACACTTGCCTTTCTTGGATCTTGCCCCTCCTGACAAAGGTAATCGGGTTTGTGGGGGAGTGGCCAGGGTTAGTCGGGGTGTGCCTAGGGTTTGTGGGGGTGTGGCATGATCACTGGGATGTGCCGAGGGTTTGTGGGGGTGTGTGCCCCCTTGGATTTTAGGATTAGGTTTGAGTGTTGGGCTGGTGGATGTATATGTGTGACTGGGAGAGGTAAGGCTGCAGAGTTTGGAGTGGTGAGGTATGAGGTGCTCTGGCGCATAGGCTCGTGTGGTGAAGCCAGGTGAATCTGGCCCATGCCTTTCATTATCGTGGTCCGACACCACTTGGTTCAATGGACCGGGTGTGCACTGGGACACATCATCAGTAATGCATCCTCGGATCATGGGGTGTTTCGGGTCTTTCATCATTAAACACCCTCCCCGAGATGACCCAGCCGGAGTTGATCAAGCTCGGCTTGTGTTTTCCCATGGACCAGGATAATGAGAGGCATGTAACTATGAGGGTAATGACGTTTTTAAACATCATTACCTGGCATCTGTATGCCTGGGGATGAATGGGTTAAATTGACAGTGTTTACTGGGCATTCGGTGTCTCTGCACCTGAGTTTAGTGGTGGCTTGTTTTCTGTGGACCCAGCTTGGGTTTAACTTTCTGGTTCTCTCTTGCCGTTTGGGCATCTGGGCTTTGTTCTTGGCATTTTGTCGACCGGGAGAATGAAGAGCGTGTCACTGTTAGGTTAGGTTGAGAGTATGCGGGCAGTGGGCAAATCAGCCCTCTTGTGCTTTTTGATCTCCTCACTTGAGATTCAATTTCACGCGACCCTGCCACTTTGATCTGGCCCACGTCTTCATTAACCAGGTCCAACACTTGCCTTTCTTGGATCTTGCCCCTCCTGACAAAGGTAATCGGGTTTGTGGGGGAGTGGCCAGGGTTAGTCGGGGTGTGCCTAGGGTTTGTGGGGGTGTGGCATGATCACTGGGATGTGCCGAGGGTTTGTGGGGGTGTGTGCCCCCTTGTACTTTAGGATTAGGTTTGAGTGTTGGGCTGGTGGATGTATATGTGTGACTGGGATAGGTAAGGCTGCAGAGTTTGGAGTGGTGATGTATGAGGTGCTATTGGGCTTAGGCTTGTGTGGTGAAGCTAGGTGAATCTGGCCCATGCCTTTCATTATCGTGGTCCGACACCACTTGGTTCAATGGACCGGGTGTGCACTGGGACACATCATCAGTAATGCATCCTCGGAGCATGGGGTGTTTCGGGTCTTTCATCATTAAACACCCTCCCCGAGATGACCCAGCCGGAGTTGATCAAGCTCGGCTTGTGTTTTCCCATGGACCAGGATAATGAGAGGCATGTAACTATGAGGGTAATGTTGTTTTTAAACATCATTACCCGGCATCTGTATGCCTGGGATTGCATGGGTTAAATTGACAGTGTTTACTGGGCATTCGGTGTCTCTGCACCTGAGTTTAGTGGTGGCTTGTTTTCGGTGGACCCAGCTTGGGTTTAACTTTCTGGTTCTCTCTTGCCGTTTGGGCATCTGGGCTTTGTTCTTGGCATTTTGTCGACCGGGAGAATGAAGAGCGTGTCACTGTTAGGTTAGGTTGAGAGTATGCGGGCAGTGGGCAAATCAGCCCTCTTGTGCTTTTTGATCTCCTCACTTGAGATTCAATTTCACGCGACCCTGCCACTTTGATCTGGCCCACGCCTTCATTAACCAGGTCCAACACTTGCCTTTCTTGGATCTTGCCCCTCCTGACAAAGGTAATCGGGTTTGTGGGGGAGTGGCCAGGGTTAGTCGGGGTGTGCCTAGGGTTTGTGGGGGTGTGGCATGATCTCTGGGATGTGCCGAGGGTTTGTGGGGGTGTGTGCCCCCTTGGACTTTAGGATTAGGTTTGAGTGTTGGGCTGGTGGATGTATATGTGTGACTGGGATAGGTAAGGCTGCAGAGTTTGGAGTGGTGAGGTATGAGGCGCTGTGGCGCATAGGCTCATGTGGTGAAGCCAGGTGTATCTGGCCCATGCCTTTCATTATCGTGGTCCGACACCACTTGGTTCAGTGAACCGGGTGTGCACTGGGACACATCATCAGTAATGCATCCTCGGATCATGGGGTGTTTCGGGTCTTTCATCATTAAACACCCTCCCCGAGATGACCCAGCCGGAGTTGATCAAGCTCGGCTTGTGTTTTCCCATGGACCAGGATAATGAGAGGCATGTAACTATGAGGGTAATGTTGTTTTTAAACATCATTACCCGGCATCTGTATGCCTGGGATTGCATGGGTTAAATTGACAGTGTTTACTGGGCATTCGGTGTCTCTGCACCTGAGTTTAGTGGTGGCTTGTTTTCGGTGGACCCAGCTTGGGTTTAACTTTCTGGTTCTCTCTTGCCGTTTGGGCATCTGGGCTTTGTTCTTGGCATTTTGTCGACCGGGAGAATGAAGAGCGTGTCACTGTTAGGTTAGGTTGAGAGTATGCGGGCAGTGGGCAAATCAGCCCTCTTGTGCTTTTTGATCTCCTCACTTGAGATTCAATTTCACGCGACCCTGCCACTTTGATCTGGCCCACGCCTTCATTAACCAGGTCCAACACTTGCCTTTCTTGGATCTTGCCCCTCCTGACAAAGGTAATCGGGTTTGTGGGGGAGTGGCCAGGGTTAGTCGGGGTGTGCCTAGGGTTTGTGGGGGTGTGGCATGATCTCTGGGATGTGCCGAGGGTTTGTGGGGGTGTGTGCCCCCTTGGACTTTAGGATTAGGTTTGAGTGTTGGGCTGGTGGATGTATATGTGTGACTGGGATAGGTAAGGCTGCAGAGTTTGGAGTGGTGAGGTATGAGGCGCTGTGGCGCATAGGCTCATGTGGTGAAGCCAGGTGTATCTGGCCCATGCCTTTCATTATCGTGGTCCGACACCACTTGGTTCAGTGAACCGGGTGTGCACTGGGACACATCATCAGTAATGCATCCTCGGATCATGGGGTGTTTCGGGTCTTTCATCATTAAACACCCTCCCCGAGATGACCCAGCCGGAGTTGATCAAGCTCGGCTTGTGTTTTCCCATGGACCAGGATAATGAGAGGCATGTAACTATGAGGGTAATGTTGTTTTTAAACATCATTACCCGGCATCTGTATGCCTGGGATTGCATGGGTTAAATTGACAGTGTTTACTGGGCATTCGGTGTCTCTGCACCTGAGTTTAGTGGTGGCTTGTTTTCGGTGGACCCAGCTTGGGTTTAACTTTCTGGTTCTCTCTTGCCGTTTGGGCATCTGGGCTTTGTTCTTGGCATTTTGTCGACCGGGAGAATGAAGAGCGTGTCACTGTTAGGTTAGGTTGAGAGTATGCGGGCAGTGGGCAAATCAGCCCTCTTGTGCTTTTTGATCTCCTCACTTGAGATTCAATTTCACGCGACCCTGCCACTTTGATCTGGCCCACGCCTTCATTAACCAGGTCCAACACTTGCCTTTCTTGGATCTTGCCCCTCCTGACAAAGGTAATCGGGTTTGTGGGGGAGTGGCCAGGGTTAGTCGGGGTGTGCCTAGGGTTTGTGGGGGTGTGGCATGATCTCTGGGATGTGCCGAGGGTTTGTGGGGGTGTGTGCCCCCTTGGACTTTAGGATTAGGTTTGAGTGTTGGGCTGGTGGATGTATATGTGTGACTGGGATAGGTAAGGCTGCAGAGTTTGGAGTGGTGAGGTATGAGGCGCTGTGGCGCATAGGCTCATGTGGTGAAGCCAGGTGTATCTGGCCCATGCCTTTCATTATCGTGGTCCGACACCACTTGGTTCAGTGAACCGGGTGTGCACTGGGACACATCATCAGTAATGCATCCTCGGATCATGGGGTGTTTCGGGTCTTTCATCATTAAACACCCTCCCCGAGATGACCCAGCCGGAGTTGATCAAGCTCGGCTTGTGTTTTCCCATGGACCAGGATAATGAGAGGCATGTAACTATGAGGGTAATGTTGTTTTTAAACATCATTACCCGGCATCTGTATGCCTGGGATTGCATGGGTTAAATTGACAGTGTTTACTGGGCATTCGGTGTCTCTGCACCTGAGTTTAGTGGTGGCTTGTTTTCGGTGGACCCAGCTTGGGTTTAACTTTCTGGTTCTCTCTTGCCGTTTGGGCATCTGGGCTTTGTTCTTGGCATTTTGTCGACCGGGAGAATGAAGAGCGTGTCACTGTTAGGTTAGGTTGAGAGTATGCGGGCAGTGGGCAAATCAGCCCTCTTGTGCTTTTTGATCTCCTCACTTGAGATTCAATTTCACGCGACCCTGCCACTTTGATCTGGCCCACGCCTTCATTAACCAGGTCCAACACTTGCCTTTCTTGGATCTTGCCCCTCCTGACAAAGGTAATCGGGTTTGTGGGGGAGTGGCCAGGGTTAGTCGGGGTGTGCCTAGGGTTTGTGGGGGTGTGGCATGATCTCTGGGATGTGCCGAGGGTTTGTGGGGGTGTGTGCCCCCTTGGACTTTAGGATTAGGTTTGAGTGTTGGGCTGGTGGATGTATATGTGTGACTGGGATAGGTAAGGCTGCAGAGTTTGGAGTGGTGAGGTATGAGGCGCTGTGGCGCATAGGCTCATGTGGTGAAGCCAGGTGTATCTGGCCCATGCCTTTCATTATCGTGGTCCGACACCACTTGGTTCAGTGAACCGGGTGTGCACTGGGACACATCATCAGTAATGCATCCTCGGATCATGGGGTGTTTCGGGTCTTTCATCATTAAACACCCTCCCCGAGATGACCCAGCCGGAGTTGATCAAGCTCGGCTTGTGTTTTCCCATGGACCAGGATAATGAGAGGCATGTAACTATGAGGGTAATGTTGTTTTTAAACATCATTACCCGGCATCTGTATGCCTGGGATTGCATGGGTTAAATTGACAGTGTTTACTGGGCATTCGGTGTCTCTGCACCTGAGTTTAGTGGTGGCTTGTTTTCGGTGGACCCAGCTTGGGTTTAACTTTCTGGTTCTCTCTTGCCGTTTGGGCATCTGGGCTTTGTTCTTGGCATTTTGTCGACCGGGAGAATGAAGAGCGTGTCACTGTTAGGTTAGGTTGAGAGTATGCGGGCAGTGGGCAAATCAGCCCTCTTGTGCTTTTTGATCTCCTCACTTGAGATTCAATTTCACGCGACCCTGCCACTTTGATCTGGCCCACGCCTTCATTAACCAGGTCCAACACTTGCCTTTCTTGGATCTTGCCCCTCCTGACAAAGGTAATCGGGTTTGTGGGGGAGTGGCCAGGGTTAGTCGGGGTGTGCCTAGGGTTTGTGGGGGTGTGGCATGATCTCTGGGATGTGCCGAGGGTTTGTGGGGGTGTGTGCCCCCTTGGACTTTAGGATTAGGTTTGAGTGTTGGGCTGGTGGATGTATATGTGTGACTGGGATAGGTAAGGCTGCAGAGTTTGGAGTGGTGAGGTATGAGGCGCTGTGGCGCATAGGCTCATGTGGTGAAGCCAGGTGTATCTGGCCCATGCCTTTCATTATCGTGGTCCGACACCACTTGGTTCAGTGAACCGGGTGTGCACTGGGACACATCATCAGTAATGCATCCTCGGATCATGGGGTGTTTCGGGTCTTTCATCATTAAACACCCTCCCCGAGATGACCCAGCCGGAGTTGATCAAGCTCGGCTTGTGTTTTCCCATGGACCAGGATAATGAGAGGCATGTAACTATGAGGGTAATGTTGTTTTTAAACATCATTACCCGGCATCTGTATGCCTGGGATTGCATGGGTTAAATTGACAGTGTTTACTGGGCATTCGGTGTCTCTGCACCTGAGTTTAGTGGTGGCTTGTTTTCGGTGGACCCAGCTTGGGTTTAACTTTCTGGTTCTCTCTTGCCGTTTGGGCATCTGGGCTTTGTTCTTGGCATTTTGTCGACCGGGAGAATGAAGAGCGTGTCACTGTTAGGTTAGGTTGAGAGTATGCGGGCAGTGGGCAAATCAGCCCTCTTGTGCTTTTTGATCTCCTCACTTGAGATTCAATTTCACGCGACCCTGCCACTTTGATCTGGCCCACGCCTTCATTAACCAGGTCCAACACTTGCCTTTCTTGGATCTTGCCCCTCCTGACAAAGGTAATCGGGTTTGTGGGGGAGTGGCCAGGGTTAGTCGGGGTGTGCCTAGGGTTTGTGGGGGTGTGGCATGATCTCTGGGATGTGCCGAGGGTTTGTGGGGGTGTGTGCCCCCTTGGACTTTAGGATTAGGTTTGAGTGTTGGGCTGGTGGATGTATATGTGTGACTGGGATAGGTAAGGCTGCAGAGTTTGGAGTGGTGAGGTATGAGGCGCTGTGGCGCATAGGCTCATGTGGTGAAGCCAGGTGTATCTGGCCCATGCCTTTCATTATCGTGGTCCGACACCACTTGGTTCAGTGAACCGGGTGTGCACTGGGACACATCATCAGTAATGCATCCTCGGATCATGGGGTGTTTCGGGTCTTTCATCATTAAACACCCTCCCCGAGATGACCCAGCCGGAGTTGATCAAGCTCGGCTTGTGTTTTCCCATGGACCAGGATAATGAGAGGCATGTAACTATGAGGGTAATGTTGTTTTTAAACATCATTACCCGGCATCTGTATGCCTGGGATTGCATGGGTTAAATTGACAGTGTTTACTGGGCATTCGGTGTCTCTGCACCTGAGTTTAGTGGTGGCTTGTTTTCTGTGGACCCAGCTTGGGTTTAACTTTCTGGTTCTCTCTTGCCGTTTGGGCATCTGGGCTTTGTTCTTGGCATTTTGTCGACCGGGAGAATGAAGAGCGTGTCACTGTTAGGTTAGGTTGAGAGTATGCGGGCAGTGGGCAAATCAGCCCTCTTGTGCTTTTTGATCTCCTCACTTGAGATTCAATTTCACGCGACCCTGCCACTTTGATCTGGCCCACGCCTTCATTAACCAGGTCCAACACTTGCCTTTCTTGGATCTTGCCCCTCCTGACAAAGGTAATCGGGTTTGTGGGGGAGTGGCCAGGGTTAGTCGGGGTGTGCCTAGGGTTTGTGGGGGTGTGGCATGATCACTGGGATGTGCCGAGGGTTTGTGGGGGTGTGTGCCCCCTTGTACTTTAGGATTAGGTTTGAGTGTTGGGCTGGTGGATGTATATGTGTGACTGGGATAGGTAAGGCTGCAGAGTTTGGAGTGGTGATGTATGAGGTGCTATTGGGCTTAGGCTTGTGTGGTGAAGCTAGGTGAATCTGGCCCATGCCTTTCATTATCGTGGTCCGACACCACTTGGTTCAATGGACCGGGTGTGCACTGGGACACATCATCAGTAATGCATCCTCGGAGCATGGGGTGTTTCGGGTCTTTCATCATTAAACAGCCTCCCCGAGATGACCCAGCCGGAGTTGATCAAGCTCGGCTTGTGTTTTCCCATGGACCAGGATAATGAGAGGCATGTAACTATGAGGGTAATGACGTTTTTAAACATCATTACCTGGCATCTGTATGCCTGGGATTGCATGGGTTAAATTGACAGTGTTTACTGGGCATTAGGGTTAGGATGCATTAGGGTTAGGGTTAGGGTTAGGGTTAGGTTGAGAGTATGCGGGCAGTGGGCAAATCAGCCCTCTTGTGCTTTTTGATCTCCTCACTTGAGATTCAATTTCACGCGACCCTGCCACTTTGATCTGGCCCACGCCTTCATTAACCAGGTCCAACACTTGCCTTTCTTGGATCTTGCCCCTCCTGACAAAGGTAATCGGGTTTGTGGGGGAGTGGCCAGGGTTAATCGGGGTGTGCCTAGGGTTTGTGGGGGTTTGGCATGATCTGTGGGATGTGCCGAGGGTTTGTGGGGGTGTGTGCCCCCTTGGACTTTAGGATTAGGTTTGAGTGTTGGGCTGGTGGATGTATATGTGTGACGGGGATAGGTAAGGCTGCAGAGTTTTGAGTGGTGAGGTATGAGGTTCTATGGGGCTTAGTGGTGAAGCCAGGTGAATCTGGCCCATGCCTTTCATTATCGTGGTCCGACACCACTTGGTTCAATGGACCGGGTGTGCACTGGGACACATCATCAGTAATGCATCCTCGGATCATCGGGTGTTTCGGGTCTTTCATCATTAAACACCCTCCCCGAGTTGACCCAGCCGGAGTTGATCAAGTTCGGCTTGTGTTTTCCCATGGAACAGGATAATGAGAGGCATGTAACTATGAGGGTAATGACGTTTTTAAACATCATTACCTGGCATCTGTATGCCTGGGGATGCATGGGTTAAATTGACAGTGTTTACTGGGCATTCGGTGTCTCTGCACCTGAGTTTAGTGGTGACTTGTTTTCTGTGGACCCAGCTTGGGTTTAACTTTCTGGTTCTCTCTTGCCGTTTGGGCATCTGGGCTTTCTTCATGGCATTTTGTCGACCGGGAGAATGAAGAGCGTGTCACTGTTAGGTTAGGTTGAGAGTATGCGGGCAGTGGGCAAATCAGCCCTCTTGTGCTTTTTGATCTCCTCACTTGAGATTCAATTTCACGCGACCCTGCCACTTTGATCTGGCCCACGCCTTCATTAACCAGGGTTAGGTTGAGAGTATGCGGGCAGTGGGCAAATCAGCCCTCTTGTGCTTTTTGATCTCCTCACTTGAGATTCAATTTCACGCGACCCTGCCACTTTGAACTGGCCCACGCCTTCATTAACCAGGTCCAACACTTGCCTTTCTTGGATCTTGCTCCTCCTGACAAAGGCAATCGGGTTTGTGGGGGAGTGGCCAGGGTTAGTCGGGGTGTGCCTAGGGTTTGTGGGGGTGTGGCATGATCTCTGGGATGTGCCGAGGGTTTGTGGGTGTGTGTGCCCCCTTGGACTTTAGGATTAGGTTTGAGTGTTGGGCTGGTGGATGTATATGTGTGACTGGGATAGGTAAGGCTGCAGAGTTTTGAGTGGTGAGGTATGAGGTGCTATTGGGCTTAGGCTTGTGTGCTGAAGCTAGGTGAATCTGGCCCATGCCTTTCATTATCGTGGTCCGACACCACTTGGTTCAATGGACCGGGTGTGCACTGGGACACATCATCAGTAATGCATCCTCGGATCATGGGGTGTTTCGGGTCTTTCATCATTAAACACCCTCCCCGAGATGACCCAGCCGGAGTTGATCAAGCTCGGCTTGTGTTTTCCCATGGACCAGGATAATGAGAGGCATGTAACTATGAGGGTAATGTTGTTTTTAAACATCATTACCTGGCATCTGTATGCCTGGGATTGCATGGGTTAAATTGACAGAGTTTACTGGGCATTCGGTGTCTCTGCACCTGAGTTTAGTGGTGACTGGTTTTCTGTGGACCCAGCTTGGGTTTAACTTTCTGGTTCTCTCTTGCCGTTTGGGCATCTGGGCTTTGTTCTTGGCATTTTGTCGACCGGGAGAATGAAGAGCGTGTCACTGTTAGGTTAGGTTGAGAGTATGCGGGCAGTGGGCAAATCAGCCCTCTTGTGCTTTTTGATCTCCTCACTTGAGATTCAATTTCACGCGACCCTGCCACTTTGATCTGGCCCACGCCTTCATTAACCAGGTCCAACACTTGCCTTTCTTGGATCTTGCCCCTCCTGACAAAGGTAATCGGGTTTGTGGGGGTGTGGCCAGGGTTAGTAGGGGTGTGCCTAGGGTTTGTGGGGGTGTGGCATGATCACTGGGATGTGCCGCGGGTTTGTGGGGGTGTGTGCCCCCTTGGACTTTAGGTTTAGGTTTGAGTGTTGGGCTGGTGGATGTATATGTGTGACTGGGAGAGGTAAGGCTGCAGAGTTTGGAGTGGTGAGGTATGAGGTGCTATGGGGCTTAGTGGTGAAGCCAGGTGAATCTGGCCCATGCCTTTATGGTTAGGGTTAGGTTGAGAGTATGCGGGCAGTGGGCAAATCAGCCCTCTTGTGCTTTTTGATCTTCTCACTTGAGATTCAATTTCACGCGACCCTGCCACTTTGATCTGGCCCACGCCTTCATTAACCAGGTCCAACACTTGCCTTTCTCGGATCTTGCCCCTCCTGACAAAGGTAATCGGGTTTGTGGGGGAGTGGCCAGGGTTAGTCGGGGTGTGCCTAGGGTTTGTGGGGGTGTGGCATGATCACTGGGATGTGCCGAGGGTTTGTGGGGGTGTGTGCCCCCTTGTACTTTAGGATTAGGTTTGAGTGTTGGGCTGGTGGATGTATATGTGTGACTGGGATAGGTAAGGCTGCAGAGTTTGGAGTGGTGATGTATGAGGTGCTATTGGGCTTAGGCTTGTGTGGTGAAGCTAGGTGAATCTGGCCCATGCCTTTCATTATCGTGGTCCGACACCACTTGGTTCAATGGACCGGGTGTGCACTGGGACACATCATCAGTAATGCATCCTCGGAGCATGGGGTGTTTCGGGTCTTTCATCATTAAACAGCCTCCCCGAGATGACCCAGCCGGAGTTGATCAAGCTCGGCTTGTGTTTTCCCATGGACCAGGATAATGAGAGGCATGTAACTATGAGGGTAATGACGTTTTTAAACATCATTACCTGGCATCTGTATGCCTGGGATTGCATGGGTTAAATTGACAGTGTTTACTGGGCATTAGGGTTAGGATGCATTAGGGTTAGGGTTAGGTTGAGAGTATGCGGGCAGTGGGCAAATCAGCCCTCTTGTGCTTTTTGATCTCCTCACTTGAGATTCAATTTCACGCGACCCTGCCACTTTGATCTGGCCCACGCCTTCATTAACCAGGTCCAACACTTGCCTTTCTTGGATCTTGCCCCTCCTGACAAAGGTAATCGGGTTTGTGGGGGAGTGGCCAGGGTTAGTCGGGGTGTGCCTAGGGTTTGTGGGGGTGTGGCATGATCACTGGGATGTGCCGAGGGTTTGTGGGGGTGTGTGCCCCCTTGGATTTTAGGATTAGGTTTGAGTGTTGGGCTGGTGGATGTATATGTGTGACTGGGAGAGGTAAGGCTGCAGAGTTTGGAGTGGTGAGGTATGAGGTGCTCTGGCGCATAGGCTCGTGTGGTGAAGCCAGGTGAATCTGGCCCATGCCTTTCATTATCGTGGTCCGACACCACTTGGTTCAATGGACCGGGTGTGCACTGGGACACATCATCAGTAATGCATCCTCGGATCATGGGGTGTTTCGGGTCTTTCATCATTAAACACCCTCCCCGAGATGACCCAGCCGGAGTTGATCAAGCTCGGCTTGTGTTTTCCCATGGACCAGGATAATGAGAGGCATGTAACTATGAGGGTAATGACGTTTTTAAACATCATTACCTGGCATCTGTATGCCTGGGGATGAATGGGTTAAATTGACAGTGTTTACTGGGCATTCGGTGTCTCTGCACCTGAGTTTAGTGGTGGCTTGTTTTCTGTGGACCCAGCTTGGGTTTAACTTTCTGGTTCTCTCTTGCCGTTTGGGCATCTGGGCTTTGTTCTTGGCATTTTGTCGACCGGGAGAATGAAGAGCGTGTCACTGTTAGGTTAGGTTGAGAGTATGCGGGCAGTGGGCAAATCAGCCCTCTTGTGCTTTTTGATCTCCTCACTTGAGATTCAATTTCACGCGACCCTGCCACTTTGATCTGGCCCACGCCTTCATTAACCAGGTCCAACACTTGCCTTTCTTGGATCTTGCCCCTCCTGACAAAGGTAATCGGGTTTGTGGGGGAGTGGCCAGGGTTAGTCGGGGTGTGCCTAGGGTTTGTGGGGGTGTGGCATGATCACTGGGATGTGCCGAGGGTTTGTGGGGGTGTGTGCCCCCTTGGATTTTAGGATTAGGTTTGAGTGTTGGGCTGGTGGATGTATATGTGTGACTGGGAGAGGTAAGGCTGCAGAGTTTGGAGTGGTGAGGTATGAGGTGCTCTGGCGCATAGGCTCGTGTGGTGAAGCCAGGTGAATCTGGCCCATGCCTTTCATTATCGTGGTCCGACACCACTTGGTTCAATGGACCGGGTGTGCACTGGGACACATCATCAGTAATGCATCCTCGGATCATGGGGTGTTTCGGGTCTTTCATCATTAAACACCCTCCCCGAGATGACCCAGCCGGAGTTGATCAAGCTCGGCTTGTGTTTTCCCATGGACCAGGATAATGAGAGGCATGTAACTATGAGGGTAATGACGTTTTTAAACATCATTACCTGGCATCTGTATGCCTGGGGATGAATGGGTTAAATTGACAGTGTTTACTGGGCATTCGGTGTCTCTGCACCTGAGTTTAGTGGTGGCTTGTTTTCTGTGGACCCAGCTTGGGTTTAACTTTCTGGTTCTCTCTTGCCGTTTGGGCATCTGGGCTTTGTTCTTGGCATTTTGTCGACCGGGAGAATGAAGAGCGTGTCACTGTTAGGTTAGGTTGAGAGTATGCGGGCAGTGGGCAAATCAGCCCTCTTGTGCTTTTTGATCTCCTCACTTGAGATTCAATTTCACGCGACCCTGCCACTTTGATCTGGCCCACGCCTTCATTAACCAGGTCCAACACTTGCCTTTCTTGGATCTTGCCCCTCCTGACAAAGGTAATCGGGTTTGTGGGGGAGTGGCCAGGGTTAGTCGGGGTGTGCCTAGGGTTTGTGGGGGTGTGGCATGATCACTGGGATGTGCCGAGGGTTTGTGGGGGTGTGTGCCCCCTTGTACTTTAGGATTAGGTTTGAGTGTTGGGCTGGTGGATGTATATGTGTGACTGGGATAGGTAAGGCTGCAGAGTTTGGAGTGGTGATGTATGAGGTGCTATTGGGCTTAGGCTTGTGTGGTGAAGCTAGGTGAATCTGGCCCATGCCTTTCATTATCGTGGTCCGACACCACTTGGTTCAATGGACCGGGTGTGCACTGGGACACATCATCAGTAATGCATCCTCGGAGCATGGGGTGTTTCGGGTCTTTCATCATTAAACAGCCTCCCCGAGATGACCCAGCCGGAGTTGATCAAGCTCGGCTTGTGTTTTCCCATGGACCAGGATAATGAGAGGCATGTAACTATGAGGGTAATGACGTTTTTAAACATCATTACCTGGCATCTGTATGCCTGGGATTGCATGGGTTAAATTGACAGTGTTTACTGGGCATTAGGGTTAGGATGCATTAGGGTTAGGGTTAGGGTTAGGTTGAGAGTATGCGGGCAGTGGGCAAATCAGCCCTCTTGTGCTTTTTGATCTCCTCACTTGAGATTCAATTTCACGCGACCCTGCCACTTTGATCTGGCCCACGCCTTCATTAACCAGGTCCAACACTTGCCTTTCTTGGATCTTGCCCCTCCTGACAAAGGTAATCGGGTTTGTGGGGGTGTGGCCAGGGTTAGTCGGGGTGTGCCTAGGGTTTGTGGGGGTGTGGCATGATCTCTGGGATGTGCCGAGGGTTTGTGGGGGTGTGTGCCCCCTTGGACTTTAGGATTAGGTTTGAGTGTTGGGCTGGTGGATGTATATGTGTGACTGGGATAGGTAAGGCTGCAGAGTTTTGAGTGGTGAGGTATGAGGTTCTATGGGGCTTAGTGGTGAAGCCAGGTGAATCTGGCCCATGCCTTTCATTATCTTGGTCCGTCACCACTTGGTTCAATGGACCGGGTGTGCACTGGGACACATCATCAGTAATGCATCCTCGGATCATGGGGTGTTTCGGGTCTTTCATCATTAAACACCCTCCCCGAGATGACCCAGCCGGAGTTGATCAAGCTCGGCTTGTGTTTTCCCATGGACCAGGATAATGAGAGGCATGTAACTATGAGGGTAATGACGTTTTTAAACATCATTACCTGGCATCTGTATGCCTGGGGATGCATGGGTTAAATTGACAGTGTTTACTGGGCATTCGGTGTCTCTGCACCTGAGTTTAGTGGTGGCTTGTTTTCTGTGGACCCAGCTTGGGTTTAACTTTCTGGTTCTCTCTTGCCGTTTGGGCATCTGGGCTTTGTTCTTGGCATTTTGTCGACCGGGAGAATGAAGAGCGTGTCACTGTTAGGTTAGGTTGAGAGTATGCGGGCAGTGGGCAAATCAGCCCTCTTGTGCTTTTTGATCTCCTCACTTGAGATTCAATTTCACGCGACCCTGCCACTTTGATCTGGCCCACGCCTTCATTAACCAGGTCCAACACTTGCCTTTCTTGGATCTTGCCCCTCCTGACAAAGGTAATCGGGATTGTGGGGGTGTGGCCAGGGTTAGTCGGGGTGTGCCTAGGGTTTGTGGGGGTGTGGCATGATCTCTGGGATGTGCCGAGGGTTTGTGGGGGTGTGTGCCCCCTTGGACTTTAGGATTAGGTTTGAGTGTTGGGCTGGTGGATGTATATGTGTGACTGGGATAGGTAAGGCTGCAGAGTTTTGAGTGGTGAGGTATGAGGTGCTATTGGGCTTAGGCTTGTGTGGTGAAGCTAGGTGAATCTGGCCCATGCCTTTCATTATCGTGGTCCGACACCACTTGGTTCAATGGACCGGGTGTGCACTGGGACACATCATCAGTAATGCATCCTCGGAGCATGGGGTGTTTCGGGTCTTTCATCATTAAACAGCCTCCCCGAGATGACCCAGCCGGAGTTGATCAAGCTCGGCTTGTGTTTTCCCATGGACCAGGATAATGAGAGGCATGTAACTATGAGGGTAATGACGTTTTTAAACATCATTACCTGGCATCTGTATGCCTGGGATTGCATGGGTTAAATTGACAGTGTTTACTGGGCATTAGGGTTAGGATGCATTAGGGTTAGGGTTAGGTTGAGAGTATGCGGGCAGTGGGCAAATCAGCCCTCTTGTGCTTTTTGATCTCCTCACTTGAGATTCAATTTCACGCGACCCTGCCACTTTGATCTGGCCCACGCCTTCATTAACCAGGTCCAACACTTGCCTTTCTTGGATCTTGACCCTCCTGACAAAGGTAATCGGGTTTGTGGGGGAGTGGCCAGGGTTAGTCGGGGTGTGCCTAGGGTTTGTGGGGGTGTGGCATGATCACTGGGATGTGCCGAGGGTTTGTGGGGGTGTGTGCCCCCTTGGATTTTAGGATTAGGTTTGAGTGTTGGGCTGGTGGATGTATATGTGTGACTGGGAGAGGTAAGGCTGCAGAGTTTGGAGTGGTGAGGTATGAGGTGCTCTGGCGCATAGGCTCGTGTGGTGAAGCCAGGTGAATCTGGCCCATGCCTTTCATTATCGTGGTCCGACACCACTTGGTTCAATGGACCGGGTGTGCACTGGGACACATCATCAGTAATGCATCCTCGGATCATGGGGTGTTTCGGGTCTTTCATCATTAAACACCCTCCCCGAGATGACCCAGCCGGAGTTGATCAAGCTCGGCTTGTGTTTTCCCATGGACCAGGATAATGAGAGGCATGTAACTATGAGGGTAATGACGTTTTTAAACATCATTACCTGGCATCTGTATGCCTGGGGATGAATGGGTTAAATTGACAGTGTTTACTGGGCATTCGGTGTCTCTGCACCTGAGTTTAGTGGTGGCTTGTTTTCTGTGGACCCAGCTTGGGTTTAACTTTCTGGTTCTCTCTTGCCGTTTGGGCATCTGGGCTTTGTTCTTGGCATTTTGTCGACCGGGAGAATGAAGAGCGTGTCACTGTTAGGTTAGGTTGAGAGTATGCGGGCAGTGGGCAAATCAGCCCTCTTGTGCTTTTTGATCTCCTCACTTGAGATTCAATTTCACGCGACCCTGCCACTTTGATCTGGCCCACGCCTTCATTAACCAGGTCCAACACTTGCCTTTCTTGGATCTTGCCCCTCCTGACAAAGGTAATCGGGTTTGTGGGGGAGTGGCCAGGGTTAGTCGGGGTGTGCCTAGGGTTTGTGGGGGTGTGGCATGATCACTGGGATCTGCCGAGGGTTTGTGGGGGTGTGTGCCCCCTTGGATTTTAGGATTAGGTTTGAGTGTTGGGCTGGTGGATGTATATGTGTGACTGGGAGAGGTAAGGCTGCAGAGTTTGGAGTGGTGAGGTATGAGGTGCTCTGGCGCATAGGCTCGTGTGGTGAAGCCAGGTGAATCTGGCCCATGCCTTTCATTATCGTGGTCCGACACCACTTGGTTCAATGGACCGGGTGTGCACTGGGACACATCATCAGTAATGCATCCTCGGATCATGGGGTGTTTCGGGTCTTTCATCATTAAACACCCTCCCCGAGATGACCCAGCCGGAGTTGATCAAGCTCGGCTTGTGTTTTCCCATGGACCAGGATAATGAGAGGCATGTAACTATGAGGGTAATGACGTTTTTAAACATCATTACCTGGCATCTGTATGCCTGGGGATGAATGGGTTAAATTGACAGTGTTTACTGGGCATTCGGTGTCTCTGCACCTGAGTTTAGTGGTGGCTTGTTTTCTGTGGACCCAGCTTGGGTTTAACTTTCTGGTTCTCTCTTGCCGTTTGGGCATCTGGGCTTTGTTCTTGGCATTTTGTCGACCGGGAGAATGAAGAGCGTGTCACTGTTAGGTTAGGTTGAGAGTATGCGGGCAGTGGGCAAATCAGCCCTCTTGTGCTTTTTGATCTCCTCACTTGAGATTCAATTTCACGCGACCCTGCCACTTTGATCTGGCCCACGCCTTCATTAACCAGGTCCAACACTTGCCTTTCTTGGATCTTGCCCCTCCTGACAAAGGTAATCGGGTTTGTGGGGGAGTGGCCAGGGTTAGTCGGGGTGTGCCTAGGGTTTGTGGGGGTGTGGCATGATCACTGGGATGTGCCGAGGGTTTGTGGGGGTGTGTGCCCCCTTGTACTTTAGGATTAGGTTTGAGTGTTGGGCTGGTGGATGTATATGTGTGACTGGGATAGGTAAGGCTGCAGAGTTTGGAGTGGTGATGTATGAGGTGCTATTGGGCTTAGGCTTGTGTGGTGAAGCTAGGTGAATCTGGCCCATGCCTTTCATTATCGTGGTCCGACACCACTTGGTTCAATGGACCGGGTGTGCACTGGGACACATCATCAGTAATGCATCCTCGGAGCATGGGGTGTTTCGGGTCTTTCATCATTAAACAGCCTCCCCGAGATGACCCAGCCGGAGTTGATCAAGCTCGGCTTGTGTTTTCCCATGGACCAGGATAATGAGAGGCATGTAACTATGAGGGTAATGACGTTTTTAAACATCATTACCTGGCATCTGTATGCCTGGGATTGCATGGGTTAAATTGACAGTGTTTACTGGGCATTAGGGTTAGGATGCATTAGGGTTAGGGTTAGGGTTAGGTTGAGAGTATGCGGGCAGTGGGCAAATCAGCCCTCTTGTGCTTTTTGATCTCCTCACTTGAGATTCAATTTCACGCGACCCTGCCACTTTGATCTGGCCCACGCCTTCATTAACCAGGTCCAACACTTGCCTTTCTTGGATCTTGCCCCTCCTGACAAAGGTAATCGGGTTTGTGGGGGAGTGGCCAGGGTTAGTCGGGGTGTGCCTAGGGTTTGTGGGGGTGTGGCATGATCTCTGGGATGTGCCGAGGGTTTGTGGGGGTGTGTGCCCCCTTGGACTTTAGGATTAGGTTTGAGTGTTGGGCTGGTGGATGTATATGTGTGACTGGGATAGGTAAGGCTGCAGAGTTTGGAGTGGTGAGGTATGAGGTGCTGTGGCGCATAGTCTCATGTGGTAAAGCCAGGTGAATCTGGCCCATGCCTTTCATTATCGTGGTCCGACACCACTTGGTTCAATGGACCGGGTGTGCACTGGGACACATCATCAGTAATGCATCCTCGGATCATGGGGTGTTTCGGGTCTTTCATCATTAAACACCCTCCCCGAGTTGACCCAGCCGGAGTTGATCAAGCTCGGCTTGTGTTTTCCCATGGAACAGGATAATGAGAGGCATGTAACTATGAGGGTAGTGACGTTTTTACACATCATTACCTGGCATCTGTAAGCCTGGGGATGCATGGGTTAAATTGACAGTGTTTACTGGGCATTCGGTGTCTCTGCACCTGAGTTTAGTGGTGACTTGTTTTCTGTGGACCCAGCTTGGGTTTAACTTTCTGGTTCTCTCTTGCCGTTTGGGCATCTGGGCCTTGTTCTTGGCATTTTGTCGACCGGGAGAATGAAGAGCGTGTCACTGTTAGGTTAGGTTGAGAGTATGCGGGCAGTGGGCAAATCAGCCCTCTTGTGCTTTTTGATCTCCTCACTTGAGATTCAATTTCACGCGACCCTGCCACTTTGATCTGGCCCACGCCTTCATTAACCAGGTCCAACACTTGCCTTTCTTGGATCTTGCCCCTCCTGACAAAGGTAATCGGGTTTGTGGGGGAGTGGCCAGGGTTAGTCGGGGTGTGCCTAGGGTTTGTGGGGGTGTGGCATGATCTCTGGGATGTGCCGAGGGTTTGTGGGGGTGTGTGCCCCCTTGGACTTTAGGATTAGGTTTGAGTGTTGGGCTGGTGGATGTATATGTGTGACTGGGATAGGTAAGGCTGCAGAGTTTGGAGTGGTGAGGTATGAGGTGCTGTGGCGCATAGGCTCGTGTGGTGAAGCCAGGTGAATCTGGCCCATGCCTTTCATTATCGTGGTCCGACACCACTTGGTTCAATGGACCGGGTGTGCACTGGGACACATCATCAGTAATGCATCCTCGGATCATGGGGTGTTTCGGGTCTTTCATCATTAAACACCCTCCCCGAGATGACCCAGCCGGAGTTGATCAAGCTCGGCTTGTGTTTTCCCATGGACCAGGATAATGAGAGGCATGTAACTATGAGGGTAATGACGTTTTTAAACATCATTACCTGGCATCTGTATGCCTGGGGATGAATGGGTTAAATTGACAGTGTTTACTGGGCATTCGGTGTCTCTGCACCTGAGTTTAGTGGTGGCTTGTTTTCTGTGGACCCAGCTTGGGTTTAACTTTCTGGTTCTCTCTTGCCGTTTGGGCATCTGGGCTTTGTTCTTGGCATTTTGTCGACCGGGAGAATGAAGAGCGTGTCACTGTTAGGTTAGGTTGAGAGTATGCGGGCAGTGGGCAAATCAGCCCTCTTGTGCTTTTTGATCTCCTCACTTGAGATTCAATTTCACGCGACCCTGCCACTTTGATCTGGCCCACGCCTTCATTAACCAGGTCCAACACTTGCCTTTCTTGGATCTTGCCCCTCCTGACAAAGGTAATCGGGTTTGTGGGGGAGTGGCCAGGGTTAGTCGGGGTGTGCCTAGGGTTTGTGGGGGTGTGGCATGATCACTGGGATGTGCCGAGGGTTTGTGGGGGTGTGTGCCCCCTTGTACTTTAGGATTAGGTTTGAGTGTTGGGCTGGTGGATGTATATGTGTGACTGGGATAGGTAAGGCTGCAGAGTTTGGAGTGGTGATGTATGAGGTGCTATTGGGCTTAGGCTTGTGTGGTGAAGCTAGGTGAATCTGGCCCATGCCTTTCATTATCGTGGTCCGACACCACTTGGTTCAATGGACCGGGTGTGCACTGGGACACATCATCAGTAATGCATCCTCGGATCATGGGGTGTTTCGGGTCTTTCATCATTAAACACCCTCCCCGAGATGACCCAGCCGGAGTTGATCAAGCTCGGCTTGTGTTTTCCCATGGACCAGGATAATGAGAGGCATGTAACTATGAGGGTAATGACGTTTTTAAACATCATTACCTGGCATCTGTATGCCTGGGGATGAATGGGTTAAATTGACAGTGTTTACTGGGCATTCGGTGTCTCTGCACCTGAGTTTAGTGGTGGCTTGTTTTCTGTGGACCCAGCTTGGGTTTAACTTTCTGGTTCTCTCTTGCCGTTTGGGCATCTGGGCTTTGTTCTTGGCATTTTGTCGACCGGGAGAATGAAGAGCGTGTCACTGTTAGGTTAGGTTGAGAGTATGCGGGCAGTGGGCAAATCAGCCCTCTTGTGCTTTTTGATCTCCTCACTTGAGATTCAATTTCACGCGACCCTGCCACTTTGATCTGGCCCACGCCTTCATTAACCAGGTCCAACACTTGCCTTTCTTGGATCTTGCCCCTCCTGACAAAGGTAATCGGGTTTGTGGGGGAGTGGCCAGGGTTAGTCGGGGTGTGCCTAGGGTTTGTGGGGGTGTGGCATGATCACTGGGATGTGCCGAGGGTTTGTGGGGGTGTGTGCCCCCTTGTACTTTAGGATTAGGTTTGAGTGTTGGGCTGGTGGATGTATATGTGTGACTGGGATAGGTAAGGCTGCAGAGTTTGGAGTGGTGATGTATGAGGTGCTATTGGGCTTAGGCTTGTGTGGTGAAGCTAGGTGAATCTGGCCCATGCCTTTCATTATCGTGGTCCGACACCACTTGGTTCAATGGACCGGGTGTGCACTGGGACACATCATCAGTAATGCATCCTCGGAGCATGGGGTGTTTCGGGTCTTTCATCATTAAACAGCCTCCCCGAGATGACCCAGCCGGAGTTGATCAAGCTCGGCTTGTGTTTTCCCATGGACCAGGATAATGAGAGGCATGTAACTATGAGGGTAATGACGTTTTTAAACATCATTACCTGGCATCTGTATGCCTGGGATTGCATGGGTTAAATTGACAGTGTTTACTGGGCATTAGGGTTAGGATGCATTAGGGTTAGGGTTAGGTTGAGAGTATGCGGGCAGTGGGCAAATCAGCCCTCTTGTGCTTTTTGATCTCCTCACTTGAGATTCAATTTCACGCGACCCTGCCACTTTGATCTGGCCCACGCCTTCATTAACCAGGTCCAACACTTGCCTTTCTTGGATCTTGCCCCTCCTGACAAAGGTAATCGGGTTTGTGGGGGTGTGGCCAGGGTTAGTCGGGGTGTGCCTAGGGTTTGTGGGGGTGTGGCATGATCTCTGGGATGTGCCGAGGGTTTGTGGGGGTGTGTGCCCCCTTGGACTTTAGGATTAGGTTTGAGTGTTGGGCTGGTGGATGTATATGTGTGACTGGGATAGGTAAGGCTGCAGAGTTTTGAGTGGTGAGGTATGAGGTTCTATGGGGCTTAGTGGTGAAGCCAGGTGAATCTGGCCCATGCCTTTCATTATCTTGGTCCGTCACCACTTGGTTCAATGGACCGGGTGTGCACTGGGACACATCATCAGTAATGCATCCTCGGATCATGGGGTGTTTCGGGTCTTTCATCATTAAACACCCTCCCCGAGATGACCCAGCCGGAGTTGATCAAGCTCGGCTTGTGTTTTCCCATGGACCAGGATAATGAGAGGCATGTAACTATGAGGGTAATGACGTTTTTAAACATCATTACCTGGCATCTGTATGCCTGGGGATGCATGGGTTAAATTGACAGTGTTTACTGGGCATTCGGTGTCTCTGCACCTGAGTTTAGTGGTGGCTTGTTTTCTGTGGACCCAGCTTGGGTTTAACTTTCTGGTTCTCTCTTGCCGTTTGGGCATCTGGGCTTTGTTCTTGGCATTTTGTCGACCGGGAGAATGAAGAGCGTGTCACTGTTAGGTTAGGTTGAGAGTATGCGGGCAGTGGGCAAATCAGCCCTCTTGTGCTTTTTGATCTCCTCACTTGAGATTCAATTTCACGCGACCCTGCCACTTTGATCTGGCCCACGCCTTCATTAACCAGGTCCAACACTTGCCTTTCTTGGATCTTGCCCCTCCTGACAAAGGTAATCGGGATTGTGGGGGTGTGGCCAGGGTTAGTCGGGGTGTGCCTAGGGTTTGTGGGGGTGTGGCATGATCTCTGGGATGTGCCGAGGGTTTGTGGGGGTGTGTGCCCCCTTGGACTTTAGGATTAGGTTTGAGTGTTGGGCTGGTGGATGTATATGTGTGACTGGGATAGGTAAGGCTGCAGAGTTTTGAGTGGTGAGGTATGAGGTGCTATTGGGCTTAGGCTTGTGTGGTGAAGCTAGGTGAATCTGGCCCATGCCTTTCATTATCGTGGTCCGACACCACTTGGTTCAATGGACCGGGTGTGCACTGGGACACATCATCAGTAATGCATCCTCGGAGCATGGGGTGTTTCGGGTCTTTCATCATTAAACAGCCTCCCCGAGATGACCCAGCCGGAGTTGATCAAGCTCGGCTTGTGTTTTCCCATGGACCAGGATAATGAGAGGCATGTAACTATGAGGGTAATGACGTTTTTAAACATCATTACCTGGCATCTGTATGCCTGGGATTGCATGGGTTAAATTGACAGTGTTTACTGGGCATTAGGGTTAGGATGCATTAGGGTTAGGGTTAGGTTGAGAGTATGCGGGCAGTGGGCAAATCAGCCCTCTTGTGCTTTTTGATCTCCTCACTTGAGATTCAATTTCACGCGACCCTGCCACTTTGATCTGGCCCACGCCTTCATTAACCAGGTCCAACACTTGCCTTTCTTGGATCTTGACCCTCCTGACAAAGGTAATCGGGTTTGTGGGGGAGTGGCCAGGGTTAGTCGGGGTGTGCCTAGGGTTTGTGGGGGTGTGGCATGATCACTGGGATGTGCCGAGGGTTTGTGGGGGTGTGTGCCCCCTTGGATTTTAGGATTAGGTTTGAGTGTTGGGCTGGTGGATGTATATGTGTGACTGGGAGAGGTAAGGCTGCAGAGTTTGGAGTGGTGAGGTATGAGGTGCTCTGGCGCATAGGCTCGTGTGGTGAAGCCAGGTGAATCTGGCCCATGCCTTTCATTATCGTGGTCCGACACCACTTGGTTCAATGGACCGGGTGTGCACTGGGACACATCATCAGTAATGCATCCTCGGATCATGGGGTGTTTCGGGTCTTTCATCATTAAACACCCTCCCCGAGATGACCCAGCCGGAGTTGATCAAGCTCGGCTTGTGTTTTCCCATGGACCAGGATAATGAGAGGCATGTAACTATGAGGGTAATGACGTTTTTAAACATCATTACCTGGCATCTGTATGCCTGGGGATGAATGGGTTAAATTGACAGTGTTTACTGGGCATTCGGTGTCTCTGCACCTGAGTTTAGTGGTGGCTTGTTTTCTGTGGACCCAGCTTGGGTTTAACTTTCTGGTTCTCTCTTGCCGTTTGGGCATCTGGGCTTTGTTCTTGGCATTTTGTCGACCGGGAGAATGAAGAGCGTGTCACTGTTAGGTTAGGTTGAGAGTATGCGGGCAGTGGGCAAATCAGCCCTCTTGTGCTTTTTGATCTCCTCACTTGAGATTCAATTTCACGCGACCCTGCCACTTTGATCTGGCCCACGCCTTCATTAACCAGGTCCAACACTTGCCTTTCTTGGATCTTGCCCCTCCTGACAAAGGTAATCGGGTTTGTGGGGGAGTGGCCAGGGTTAGTCGGGGTGTGCCTAGGGTTTGTGGGGGTGTGGCATGATCACTGGGATCTGCCGAGGGTTTGTGGGGGTGTGTGCCCCCTTGGATTTTAGGATTAGGTTTGAGTGTTGGGCTGGTGGATGTATATGTGTGACTGGGAGAGGTAAGGCTGCAGAGTTTGGAGTGGTGAGGTATGAGGTGCTCTGGCGCATAGGCTCGTGTGGTGAAGCCAGGTGAATCTGGCCCATGCCTTTCATTATCGTGGTCCGACACCACTTGGTTCAATGGACCGGGTGTGCACTGGGACACATCATCAGTAATGCATCCTCGGATCATGGGGTGTTTCGGGTCTTTCATCATTAAACACCCTCCCCGAGATGACCCAGCCGGAGTTGATCAAGCTCGGCTTGTGTTTTCCCATGGACCAGGATAATGAGAGGCATGTAACTATGAGGGTAATGACGTTTTTAAACATCATTACCTGGCATCTGTATGCCTGGGGATGAATGGGTTAAATTGACAGTGTTTACTGGGCATTCGGTGTCTCTGCACCTGAGTTTAGTGGTGGCTTGTTTTCTGTGGACCCAGCTTGGGTTTAACTTTCTGGTTCTCTCTTGCCGTTTGGGCATCTGGGCTTTGTTCTTGGCATTTTGTCGACCGGGAGAATGAAGAGCGTGTCACTGTTAGGTTAGGTTGAGAGTATGCGGGCAGTGGGCAAATCAGCCCTCTTGTGCTTTTTGATCTCCTCACTTGAGATTCAATTTCACGCGACCCTGCCACTTTGATCTGGCCCACGCCTTCATTAACCAGGTCCAACACTTGCCTTTCTTGGATCTTGCCCCTCCTGACAAAGGTAATCGGGTTTGTGGGGGAGTGGCCAGGGTTAGTCGGGGTGTGCCTAGGGTTTGTGGGGGTGTGGCATGATCACTGGGATGTGCCGAGGGTTTGTGGGGGTGTGTGCCCCCTTGTACTTTAGGATTAGGTTTGAGTGTTGGGCTGGTGGATGTATATGTGTGACTGGGATAGGTAAGGCTGCAGAGTTTGGAGTGGTGATGTATGAGGTGCTATTGGGCTTAGGCTTGTGTGGTGAAGCTAGGTGAATCTGGCCCATGCCTTTCATTATCGTGGTCCGACACCACTTGGTTCAATGGACCGGGTGTGCACTGGGACACATCATCAGTAATGCATCCTCGGAGCATGGGGTGTTTCGGGTCTTTCATCATTAAACAGCCTCCCCGAGATGACCCAGCCGGAGTTGATCAAGCTCGGCTTGTGTTTTCCCATGGACCAGGATAATGAGAGGCATGTAACTATGAGGGTAATGACGTTTTTAAACATCATTACCTGGCATCTGTATGCCTGGGATTGCATGGGTTAAATTGACAGTGTTTACTGGGCATTAGGGTTAGGATGCATTAGGGTTAGGGTTAGGGTTAGGTTGAGAGTATGCGGGCAGTGGGCAAATCAGCCCTCTTGTGCTTTTTGATCTCCTCACTTGAGATTCAATTTCACGCGACCCTGCCACTTTGATCTGGCCCACGCCTTCATTAACCAGGTCCAACACTTGCCTTTCTTGGATCTTGCCCCTCCTGACAAAGGTAATCGGGTTTGTGGGGGAGTGGCCAGGGTTAGTCGGGGTGTGCCTAGGGTTTGTGGGGGTGTGGCATGATCTCTGGGATGTGCCGAGGGTTTGTGGGGGTGTGTGCCCCCTTGGACTTTAGGATTAGGTTTGAGTGTTGGGCTGGTGGATGTATATGTGTGACTGGGATAGGTAAGGCTGCAGAGTTTGGAGTGGTGAGGTATGAGGTGCTGTGGCGCATAGTCTCATGTGGTAAAGCCAGGTGAATCTGGCCCATGCCTTTCATTATCGTGGTCCGACACCACTTGGTTCAATGGACCGGGTGTGCACTGGGACACATCATCAGTAATGCATCCTCGGATCATGGGGTGTTTCGGGTCTTTCATCATTAAACACCCTCCCCGAGTTGACCCAGCCGGAGTTGATCAAGCTCGGCTTGTGTTTTCCCATGGAACAGGATAATGAGAGGCATGTAACTATGAGGGTAGTGACGTTTTTACACATCATTACCTGGCATCTGTAAGCCTGGGGATGCATGGGTTAAATTGACAGTGTTTACTGGGCATTCGGTGTCTCTGCACCTGAGTTTAGTGGTGACTTGTTTTCTGTGGACCCAGCTTGGGTTTAACTTTCTGGTTCTCTCTTGCCGTTTGGGCATCTGGGCCTTGTTCTTGGCATTTTGTCGACCGGGAGAATGAAGAGCGTGTCACTGTTAGGTTAGGTTGAGAGTATGCGGGCAGTGGGCAAATCAGCCCTCTTGTGCTTTTTGATCTCCTCACTTGAGATTCAATTTCACGCGACCCTGCCACTTTGATCTGGCCCACGCCTTCATTAACCAGGTCCAACACTTGCCTTTCTTGGATCTTGCCCCTCCTGACAAAGGTAATCGGGTTTGTGGGGGAGTGGCCAGGGTTAGTCGGGGTGTGCCTAGGGTTTGTGGGGGTGTGGCATGATCTCTGGGATGTGCCGAGGGTTTGTGGGGGTGTGTGCCCCCTTGGACTTTAGGATTAGGTTTGAGTGTTGGGCTGGTGGATGTATATGTGTGACTGGGATAGGTAAGGCTGCAGAGTTTGGAGTGGTGAGGTATGAGGTGCTGTGGCGCATAGGCTCGTGTGGTGAAGCCAGGTGAATCTGGCCCATGCCTTTCATTATCGTGGTCCGACACCACTTGGTTCAATGGACCGGGTGTGCACTGGGACACATCATCAGTAATGCATCCTCGGATCATGGGGTGTTTCGGGTCTTTCATCATTAAACACCCTCCCCGAGATGACCCAGCCGGAGTTGATCAAGCTCGGCTTGTGTTTTCCCATGGACCAGGATAATGAGAGGCATGTAACTATGAGGGTAATGACGTTTTTAAACATCATTACCTGGCATCTGTATGCCTGGGGATGAATGGGTTAAATTGACAGTGTTTACTGGGCATTCGGTGTCTCTGCACCTGAGTTTAGTGGTGGCTTGTTTTCTGTGGACCCAGCTTGGGTTTAACTTTCTGGTTCTCTCTTGCCGTTTGGGCATCTGGGCTTTGTTCTTGGCATTTTGTCGACCGGGAGAATGAAGAGCGTGTCACTGTTAGGTTAGGTTGAGAGTATGCGGGCAGTGGGCAAATCAGCCCTCTTGTGCTTTTTGATCTCCTCACTTGAGATTCAATTTCACGCGACCCTGCCACTTTGATCTGGCCCACGCCTTCATTAACCAGGTCCAACACTTGCCTTTCTTGGATCTTGCCCCTCCTGACAAAGGTAATCGGGTTTGTGGGGGAGTGGCCAGGGTTAGTCGGGGTGTGCCTAGGGTTTGTGGGGGTGTGGCATGATCACTGGGATGTGCCGAGGGTTTGTGGGGGTGTGTGCCCCCTTGTACTTTAGGATTAGGTTTGAGTGTTGGGCTGGTGGATGTATATGTGTGACTGGGATAGGTAAGGCTGCAGAGTTTGGAGTGGTGATGTATGAGGTGCTATTGGGCTTAGGCTTGTGTGGTGAAGCTAGGTGAATCTGGCCCATGCCTTTCATTATCGTGGTCCGACACCACTTGGTTCAATGGACCGGGTGTGCACTGGGACACATCATCAGTAATGCATCCTCGGATCATGGGGTGTTTCGGGTCTTTCATCATTAAACACCCTCCCCGAGATGACCCAGCCGGAGTTGATCAAGCTCGGCTTGTGTTTTCCCATGGACCAGGATAATGAGAGGCATGTAACTATGAGGGTAATGACGTTTTTAAACATCATTACCTGGCATCTGTATGCCTGGGGATGAATGGGTTAAATTGACAGTGTTTACTGGGCATTCGGTGTCTCTGCACCTGAGTTTAGTGGTGGCTTGTTTTCTGTGGACCCAGCTTGGGTTTAACTTTCTGGTTCTCTCTTGCCGTTTGGGCATCTGGGCTTTGTTCTTGGCATTTTGTCGACCGGGAGAATGAAGAGCGTGTCACTGTTAGGTTAGGTTGAGAGTATGCGGGCAGTGGGCAAATCAGCCCTCTTGTGCTTTTTGATCTCCTCACTTGAGATTCAATTTCACGCGACCCTGCCACTTTGATCTGGCCCACGCCTTCATTAACCAGGTCCAACACTTGCCTTTCTTGGATCTTGCCCCTCCTGACAAAGGTAATCGGGTTTGTGGGGGAGTGGCCAGGGTTAGTCGGGGTGTGCCTAGGGTTTGTGGGGGTGTGGCATGATCACTGGGATGTGCCGAGGGTTTGTGGGGGTGTGTGCCCCCTTGTACTTTAGGATTAGGTTTGAGTGTTGGGCTGGTGGATGTATATGTGTGACTGGGATAGGTAAGGCTGCAGAGTTTGGAGTGGTGATGTATGAGGTGCTATTGGGCTTAGGCTTGTGTGGTGAAGCTAGGTGAATCTGGCCCATGCCTTTCATTATCGTGGTCCGACACCACTTGGTTCAATGGACCGGGTGTGCACTGGGACACATCATCAGTAATGCATCCTCGGAGCATGGGGTGTTTCGGGTCTTTCATCATTAAACAGCCTCCCCGAGATGACCCAGCCGGAGTTGATCAAGCTCGGCTTGTGTTTTCCCATGGACCAGGATAATGAGAGGCATGTAACTATGAGGGTAATGACGTTTTTAAACATCATTACCTGGCATCTGTATGCCTGGGATTGCATGGGTTAAATTGACAGTGTTTACTGGGCATTAGGGTTAGGATGCATTAGGGTTAGGGTTAGGTTGAGAGTATGCGGGCAGTGGGCAAATCAGCCCTCTTGTGCTTTTTGATCTCCTCACTTGAGATTCAATTTCACGCGACCCTGCCACTTTGATCTGGCCCACGCCTTCATTAACCAGGTCCAACACTTGCCTTTCTTGGATCTTGCCCCTCCTGACAAAGGTAATCGGGTTTGTGGGGGTGTGGCCAGGGTTAGTCGGGGTGTGCCTAGGGTTTGTGGGGGTGTGGCATGATCTCTGGGATGTGCCGAGGGTTTGTGGGGGTGTGTGCCCCCTTGGACTTTAGGATTAGGTTTGAGTGTTGGGCTGGTGGATGTATATGTGTGACTGGGATAGGTAAGGCTGCAGAGTTTTGAGTGGTGAGGTATGAGGTTCTATGGGGCTTAGTGGTGAAGCCAGGTGAATCTGGCCCATGCCTTTCATTATCTTGGTCCGTCACCACTTGGTTCAATGGACCGGGTGTGCACTGGGACACATCATCAGTAATGCATCCTCGGATCATGGGGTGTTTTGGGTCTTTCATCATTAAACACCCTCCCCGAGATGACCCAGCCGGAGTTGATCAAGCTCGGCTTGTGTTTTCCCATGGACCAGGATAATGAGAGGCATGTAACTATGAGGGTAATGACGTTTTTAAACATCATTACCTGGCATCTGTATGCCTGGGGATGCATGGGTTAAATTGACAGTGTTTACTGGGCATTCGGTGTCTCTGCACCTGAGTTTAGTGGTGGCTTGTTTTCTGTGGACCCAGCTTGGGTTTAACTTTCTGGTTCTCTCTTGCCGTTTGGGCATCTGGGCTTTGTTCTTGGCATTTTGTCGACCGGGAGAATGAAGAGCGTGTCACTGTTAGGTTAGGTTGAGAGTATGCGGGCAGTGGGCAAATCAGCCCTCTTGTGCTTTTTGATCTCCTCACTTGAGATTCAATTTCACGCGACCCTGCCACTTTGATCTGGCCCACGCCTTCATTAACCAGGTCCAACACTTGCCTTTCTTGGATCTTGCCCCTCCTGACAAAGGTAATCGGGTTTGTGGGGGTGTGGCCAGGGTTAGTCGGGGTGTGCCTAGGGTTTGTGGGGGTGTGGCATGATCTCTGGGATGTGCCGAGGGTTTGTGGGGGTGTGTGCCCCCTTGGACTTTAGGATTAGGTTTGAGTGTTGGGCTGGTGGATGTATATGTGTGACTGGGATAGGTAAGGCTGCAGAGTTTTGAGTGGTGAGGTATGAGGTGCTATTGGGCTTAGGCTTGTGTGGTGAAGCTAGGTGAATCTGGCCCATGCCTTTCATTATCGTGGTCCGACACCACTTGGTTCAATGGACCGGGTGTGCACTGGGACACATCATCAGTAATGCAGGGTGTTTCGGGTCTTTCATCATTAAACAGCCTCCCCGAGATGACCCAGCCGGAGTTGATCAAGCTCGGCTTGTGTTTTCCCATGGACCAGGATAATGAGAGGCATGTAACTATGAGGGTAATGACGTTTTTAAACATCATTACCTGGCATCTGTATGCCTGGGATTGCATGGGTTAAATTGACAGTGTTTACTGGGCATTAGGGTTAGGATGCATTAGGGTTAGGGTTAGGTTGAGAGTATGCGGGCAGTGGGCAAATCAGCCCTCTTGTGCTTTTTGATCTCCTCACTTGAGATTCAATTTCACGCGACCCTGCCACTTTGATCTGGCCCACGCCTTCATTAACCAGGTCCAACACTTGCCTTTCTTGGATCTTGCCCCTCCTGACAAAGGTAATCGGGTTTGTGGGGGAGTGGCCAGGGTTAGTCGGGGTGTGCCTAGGGTTTGTGGGGGTGTGGCATGATCACTGGGATGTGCCGAGGGTTTGTGGGGGTGTGTGCCCCCTTGGATTTTAGGATTAGGTTTGAGTGTTGGGCTGGTGGATGTATATGTGTGACTGGGAGAGGTAAGGCTGCAGAGTTTGGAGTGGTGAGGTATGAGGTGCTCTGGCGCATAGGCTCGTGTGGTGAAGCCAGGTGAATCTGGCCCATGCCTTTCATTATCGTGGTCCGACACCACTTGGTTCAATGGACCGGGTGTGCACTGGGACACATCATCAGTAATGCATCCTCGGATCATGGGGTGTTTCGGGTCTTTCATCATTAAACACCCTCCCCGAGATGACCCAGCCGGAGTTGATCAAGCTCGGCTTGTGTTTTCCCATGGACCAGGATAATGAGAGGCATGTAACTATGAGGGTAATGACGTTTTTAAACATCATTACCTGGCATCTGTATGCCTGGGGATGAATGGGTTAAATTGACAGTGTTTACTGGGCATTCGGTGTCTCTGCACCTGAGTTTAGTGGTGGCTTGTTTTCTGTGGACCCAGCTTGGGTTTAACTTTCTGGTTCTCTCTTGCCGTTTGGGCATCTGGGCTTTGTTCTTGGCATTTTGTCGACCGGGAGAATGAAGAGCGTGTCACTGTTAGGTTAGGTTGAGAGTATGCGGGCAGTGGGCAAATCAGCCCTCTTGTGCTTTTTGATCTCCTCACTTGAGATTCAATTTCACGCGACCCTGCCACTTTGATCTGGCCCACGCCTTCATTAACCAGGTCCAACACTTGCCTTTCTTGGATCTTGCCCCTCCTGACAAAGGTAATCGGGTTTGTGGGGGAGTGGCCAGGGTTAGTCGGGGTGTGCCTAGGGTTTGTGGGGGTGTGGCATGATCACTGGGATCTGCCGAGGGTTTGTGGGGGTGTGTGCCCCCTTGGATTTTAGGATTAGGTTTGAGTGTTGGGCTGGTGGATGTATATGTGTGACTGGGAGAGGTAAGGCTGCAGAGTTTGGAGTGGTGAGGTATGAGGTGCTCTGGCGCATAGGCTCGTGTGGTGAAGCCAGGTGAATCTGGCCCATGCCTTTCATTATCGTGGTCCGACACCACTTGGTTCAATGGACCGGGTGTGCACTGGGACACATCATCAGTAATGCATCCTCGGATCATGGGGTGTTTCGGGTCTTTCATCATTAAACACCCTCCCCGAGATGACCCAGCCGGAGTTGATCAAGCTCGGCTTGTGTTTTCCCATGGACCAGGATAATGAGAGGCATGTAACTATGAGGGTAATGACGTTTTTAAACATCATTACCTGGCATCTGTATGCCTGGGGATGAATGGGTTAAATTGACAGTGTTTACTGGGCATTCGGTGTCTCTGCACCTGAGTTTAGTGGTGGCTTGTTTTCTGTGGACCCAGCTTGGGTTTAACTTTCTGGTTCTCTCTTGCCGTTTGGGCATCTGGGCTTTGTTCTTGGCATTTTGTCGACCGGGAGAATGAAGAGCGTGTCACTGTTAGGTTAGGTTGAGAGTATGCGGGCAGTGGGCAAATCAGCCCTCTTGTGCTTTTTGATCTCCTCACTTGAGATTCAATTTCACGCGACCCTGCCACTTTGATCTGGCCCACGCCTTCATTAACCAGGTCCAACACTTGCCTTTCTTGGATCTTGCCCCTCCTGACAAAGGTAATCGGGTTTGTGGGGGAGTGGCCAGGGTTAGTCGGGGTGTGCCTAGGGTTTGTGGGGGTGTGGCATGATCACTGGGATGTGCCGAGGGTTTGTGGGGGTGTGTGCCCCCTTGTACTTTAGGATTAGGTTTGAGTGTTGGGCTGGTGGATGTATATGTGTGACTGGGATAGGTAAGGCTGCAGAGTTTGGAGTGGTGATGTATGAGGTGCTATTGGGCTTAGGCTTGTGTGGTGAAGCTAGGTGAATCTGGCCCATGCCTTTCATTATCGTGGTCCGACACCACTTGGTTCAATGGACCGGGTGTGCACTGGGACACATCATCAGTAATGCATCCTCGGAGCATGGGGTGTTTCGGGTCTTTCATCATTAAACAGCCTCCCCGAGATGACCCAGCCGGAGTTGATCAAGCTCGGCTTGTGTTTTCCCATGGACCAGGATAATGAGAGGCATGTAACTATGAGGGTAATGACGTTTTTAAACATCATTACCTGGCATCTGTATGCCTGGGATTGCATGGGTTAAATTGACAGTGTTTACTGGGCATTAGGGTTAGGATGCATTAGGGTTAGGGTTAGGGTTAGGTTGAGAGTATGCGGGCAGTGGGCAAATCAGCCCTCTTGTGCTTTTTGATCTCCTCACTTGAGATTCAATTTCACGCGACCCTGCCACTTTGATCTGGCCCACGCCTTCATTAACCAGGTCCAACACTTGCCTTTCTTGGATCTTGCCCCTCCTGACAAAGGTAATCGGGTTTGTGGGGGAGTGGCCAGGGTTAGTCGGGGTGTGCCTAGGGTTTGTGGGGGTGTGGCATGATCTCTGGGATGTGCCGAGGGTTTGTGGGGGTGTGTGCCCCCTTGGACTTTAGGATTAGGTTTGAGTGTTGGGCTGGTGGATGTATATGTGTGACTGGGATAGGTAAGGCTGCAGAGTTTGGAGTGGTGAGGTATGAGGTGCTGTGGCGCATAGTCTCATGTGGTAAAGCCAGGTGAATCTGGCCCATGCCTTTCATTATCGTGGTCCGACACCACTTGGTTCAATGGACCGGGTGTGCACTGGGACACATCATCAGTAATGCATCCTCGGATCATGGGGTGTTTCGGGTCTTTCATCATTAAACACCCTCCCCGAGTTGACCCAGCCGGAGTTGATCAAGCTCGGCTTGTGTTTTCCCATGGAACAGGATAATGAGAGGCATGTAACTATGAGGGTAGTGACGTTTTTAAACATCATTACCTGGCATCTGTAAGCCTGGGGATGCATGGGTTAAATTGACAGTGTTTACTGGGCATTCGGTGTCTCTGCACCTGAGTTTAGTGGTGACTTGTTTTCTGTGGACCCAGCTTGGGTTTAACTTTCTGGTTCTCTCTTGCCGTTTGGGCATCTGGGCCTTGTTCTTGGCATTTTGTCGACCGGGAGAATGAAGAGCGTGTCACTGTTAGGTTAGGTTGAGAGTATGCGGGCAGTGGGCAAATCAGCCCTCTTGTGCTTTTTGATCTCCTCACTTGAGATTCAATTTCACGCGACCCTGCCACTTTGATCTGGCCCACGCCTTCATTAACCAGGTCCAACACTTGCCTTTCTTGGATCTTGCCCCTCCTGACAAAGGTAATCGGGTTTGTGGGGGAGTGGCCAGGGTTAGTCGGGGTGTGCCTAGGGTTTGTGGGGGTGTGGCATGATCTCTGGGATGTGCCGAGGGTTTGTGGGGGTGTGTGCCCCCTTGGACTTTAGGATTAGGTTTGAGTGTTGGGCTGGTGGATGTATATGTGTGACTGGGATAGGTAAGGCTGCAGAGTTTGGAGTGGTGAGGTATGAGGTGCTGTGGCGCATAGGCTCGTGTGGTGAAGCCAGGTGAATCTGGCCCATGCCTTTCATTATCGTGGTCCGACACCACTTGGTTCAATGGACCGGGTGTGCACTGGGACACATCATCAGTAATGCATCCTCGGATCATGGGGTGTTTCGGGTCTTTCATCATTAAACACCCTCCCCGAGATGACCCAGCCGGAGTTGATCAAGCTCGGCTTGTGTTTTCCCATGGACCAGGATAATGAGAGGCATGTAACTATGAGGGTAATGACGTTTTTAAACATCATTACCTGGCATCTGTATGCCTGGGGATGAATGGGTTAAATTGACAGTGTTTACTGGGCATTCGGTGTCTCTGCACCTGAGTTTAGTGGTGGCTTGTTTTCTGTGGACCCAGCTTGGGTTTAACTTTCTGGTTCTCTCTTGCCGTTTGGGCATCTGGGCTTTGTTCTTGGCATTTTGTCGACCGGGAGAATGAAGAGCGTGTCACTGTTAGGTTAGGTTGAGAGTATGCGGGCAGTGGGCAAATCAGCCCTCTTGTGCTTTTTGATCTCCTCACTTGAGATTCAATTTCACGCGACCCTGCCACTTTGATCTGGCCCACGCCTTCATTAACCAGGTCCAACACTTGCCTTTCTTGGATCTTGCCCCTCCTGACAAAGGTAATCGGGTTTGTGGGGGAGTGGCCAGGGTTAGTCGGGGTGTGCCTAGGGTTTGTGGGGGTGTGGCATGATCACTGGGATGTGCCGAGGGTTTGTGGGGGTGTGTGCCCCCTTGTACTTTAGGATTAGGTTTGAGTGTTGGGCTGGTGGATGTATATGTGTGACTGGGATAGGTAAGGCTGCAGAGTTTGGAGTGGTGATGTATGAGGTGCTATTGGGCTTAGGCTTGTGTGGTGAAGCTAGGTGAATCTGGCCCATGCCTTTCATTATCGTGGTCCGACACCACTTGGTTCAATGGACCGGGTGTGCACTGGGACACATCATCAGTAATGCATCCTCGGAGCATGGGGTGTTTCGGGTCTTTCATCATTAAACAGCCTCCCCGAGATGACCCAGCCGGAGTTGATCAAGCTCGGCTTGTGTTTTCCCATGGACCAGGATAATGAGAGGCATGTAACTATGAGGGTAATGACGTTTTTAAACATCATTACCTGGCATCTGTATGCCTGGGATTGCATGGGTTAAATTGACAGTGTTTACTGGGCATTAGGGTTAGGATGCATTAGGGTTAGGGTTAGGGTTAGGTTGAGAGTATGCGGGCAGTGGGCAAATCAGCCCTCTTGTGCTTTTTGATCTCCTCACTTGAGATTCAATTTCACGCGACCCTGCCACTTTGATCTGGCCCACGCCTTCATTAACCAGGTCCAACACTTGCCTTTCTTGGATCTTGCCCCTCCTGACAAAGGTAATCGGGTTTGTGGGGGAGTGGCCAGGGTTAGTCGGGGTGTGCCTAGGGTTTGTGGGGGTGTGGCATGATCTCTGGGATGTGCCGAGGGTTTGTGGGGGTGTGTGCCCCCTTGGACTTTAGGATTAGGTTTGAGTGTTGGGCTGGTGGATGTATATGTGTGACTGGGATAGGTAAGGCTGCAGAGTTTGGAGTGGTGAGGTATGAGGTGCTGTGGCGCATAGTCTCATGTGGTAAAGCCAGGTGAATCTGGCCCATGCCTTTCATTATCGTGGTCCGACACCACTTGGTTCAATGGACCGGGTGTGCACTGGGACACATCATCAGTAATGCATCCTCGGATCATGGGGTGTTTCGGGTCTTTCATCATTAAACACCCTCCCCGAGTTGACCCAGCCGGAGTTGATCAAGCTCGGCTTGTGTTTTCCCATGGAACAGGATAATGAGAGGCATGTAACTATGAGGGTAGTGACGTTTTTAAACATCATTACCTGGCATCTGTAAGCCTGGGGATGCATGGGTTAAATTGACAGTGTTTACTGGGCATTCGGTGTCTCTGCACCTGAGTTTAGTGGTGACTTGTTTTCTGTGGACCCAGCTTGGGTTTAACTTTCTGGTTCTCTCTTGCCGTTTGGGCATCTGGGCCTTGTTCTTGGCATTTTGTCGACCGGGAGAATGAAGAGCGTGTCACTGTTAGGTTAGGTTGAGAGTATGCGGGCAGTGGGCAAATCAGCCCTCTTGTGCTTTTTGATCTCCTCACTTGAGATTCAATTTCACGCGACCCTGCCACTTTGATCTGGCCCACGCCTTCATTAACCAGGTCCAACACTTGCCTTTCTTGGATCTTGCCCCTCCTGACAAAGGTAATCGGGTTTGTGGGGGAGTGGCCAGGGTTAGTCGGGGTGTGCCTAGGGTTTGTGGGGGTGTGGCATGATCTCTGGGATGTGCCGAGGGTTTGTGGGGGTGTGTGCCCCCTTGGACTTTAGGATTAGGTTTGAGTGTTGGGCTGGTGGATGTATATGTGTGACTGGGATAGGTAAGGCTGCAGAGTTTGGAGTGGTGAGGTATGAGGTGCTGTGGCGCATAGTCTCATGTGGTAAAGCCAGGTGAATCTGGCCCATGCCTTTCATTATCGTGGTCCGACACCACTTGGTTCAATGGACCGGGTGTGCACTGGGACACATCATCAGTAATGCATCCTCGGATCATGGGGTGTTTCGGGTCTTTCATCATTAAACACCCTCCCCGAGTTGACCCAGCCGGAGTTGATCAAGCTCGGCTTGTGTTTTCCCATGGAACAGGATAATGAGAGGCATGTAACTATGAGGGTAGTGACGTTTTTAAACATCATTACCTGGCATCTGTAAGCCTGGGGATGCATGGGTTAAATTGACAGTGTTTACTGGGCATTCGGTGTCTCTGCACCTGAGTTTAGTGGTGACTTGTTTTCTGTGGACCCAGCTTGGGTTTAACTTTCTGGTTCTCTCTTGCCGTTTGGGCATCTGGGCCTTGTTCTTGGCATTTTGTCGACCGGGAGAATGAAGAGCGTGTCACTGTTAGGTTAGGTTGAGAGTATGCGGGCAGTGGGCAAATCAGCCCTCTTGTGCTTTTTGATCTCCTCACTTGAGATTCAATTTCACGCGACCCTGCCACTTTGATCTGGCCCACGCCTTCATTAACCAGGTCCAACACTTGCCTTTCTTGGATCTTGCCCCTCCTGACAAAGGTAATCGGGTTTGTGGGGGAGTGGCCAGGGTTAGTCGGGGTGTGCCTAGGGTTTGTGGGGGTGTGGCATGATCTCTGGGATGTGCCGAGGGTTTGTGGGGGTGTGTGCCCCCTTGGACTTTAGGATTAGGTTTGAGTGTTGGGCTGGTGGATGTATATGTGTGACTGGGATAGGTAAGGCTGCAGAGTTTGGAGTGGTGAGGTATGAGGTGCTGTGGCGCATAGTCTCATGTGGTAAAGCCAGGTGAATCTGGCCCATGCCTTTCATTATCGTGGTCCGACACCACTTGGTTCAATGGACCGGGTGTGCACTGGGACACATCATCAGTAATGCATCCTCGGATCATGGGGTGTTTCGGGTCTTTCATCATTAAACACCCTCCCCGAGTTGACCCAGCCGGAGTTGATCAAGCTCGGCTTGTGTTTTCCCATGGAACAGGATAATGAGAGGCATGTAACTATGAGGGTAGTGACGTTTTTAAACATCATTACCTGGCATCTGTAAGCCTGGGGATGCATGGGTTAAATTGACAGTGTTTACTGGGCATTCGGTGTCTCTGCACCTGAGTTTAGTGGTGACTTGTTTTCTGTGGACCCAGCTTGGGTTTAACTTTCTGGTTCTCTCTTGCCGTTTGGGCATCTGGGCCTTGTTCTTGGCATTTTGTCGACCGGGAGAATGAAGAGCGTGTCACTGTTAGGTTAGGTTGAGAGTATGCGGGCAGTGGGCAAATCAGCCCTCTTGTGCTTTTTGATCTCCTCACTTGAGATTCAATTTCACGCGACCCTGCCACTTTGATCTGGCCCACGCCTTCATTAACCAGGTCCAACACTTGCCTTTCTTGGATCTTGCCCCTCCTGACAAAGGTAATCGGGTTTGTGGGGGAGTGGCCAGGGTTAGTCGGGGTGTGCCTAGGGTTTGTGGGGGTGTGGCATGATCTCTGGGATGTGCCGAGGGTTTGTGGGGGTGTGTGCCCCCTTGGACTTTAGGATTAGGTTTGAGTGTTGGGCTGGTGGATGTATATGTGTGACTGGGATAGGTAAGGCTGCAGAGTTTGGAGTGGTGAGGTATGAGGTGCTGTGGCGCATAGTCTCATGTGGTAAAGCCAGGTGAATCTGGCACATGCCTTTCATTATCGTGGTCCGACACCACTTGGTTCAATGGACCGGGTGTGCACTGGGACACATCATCAGTAATGCATCCTCGGATCATGGGGTGTTTCGGGTCTTTCATCATTAAACACCCTCCCCGAGTTGACCCAGCCGGAGTTGATCAAGCTCGGCTTGTGTTTTCCCATGGAACAGGATAATGAGAGGCATGTAACTATGAGGGTAGTGACGTTTTTAAACATCATTACCTGGCATCTGTAAGCCTGGGGATGCATGGGTTAAATTGACAGTGTTTACTGGGCATTCGGTGTCTCTGCACCTGAGTTTAGTGGTGACTTGTTTTCTGTGGACCCAGCTTGGGTTTAACTTTCTGGTTCTCTCTTGCCGTTTGGGCATCTGGGCCTTGTTCTTGGCATTTTGTCGACCGGGAGAATGAAGAGCGTGTCACTGTTAGGTTAGGTTGAGAGTATGCGGGCAGTGGGCAAATCAGCCCTCTTGTGCTTTTTGATCTCCTCACTTGAGATTCAATTTCACGCGACCCTGCCACTTTGATCTGGCCCACGCCTTCATTAACCAGGTCCAACACTTGCCTTTCTTGGATCTTGCCCCTCCTGACAAAGGTAATCGGGTTTGTGGGGGAGTGGCCAGGGTTAGTCGGGGTGTGCCTAGGGTTTGTGGGGGTGTGGCATGATCACTGGGATGTGCCGAGGGTTTGTGGGGGTGTGTGCCCCCTTGTACTTTAGGATTAGGTTTGAGTGTTGGGCTGGTGGATGTATATGTGTGACTGGGATAGGTAAGGCTGCAGAGTTTGGAGTGGTGATGTATGAGGTGCTATTGGGCTTAGGCTTGTGTGGTGAAGCTAGGTGAATCTGGCCCATGCCTTTCATTATCGTGGTCCGACACCACTTGGTTCAATGGACCGGGTGTGCACTGGGACACATCATCAGTAATGCATCCTCGGAGCATGGGGTGTTTCGGGTCTTTCATCATTAAACAGCCTCCCCGAGATGACCCAGCCGGAGTTGATCAAGCTCGGCTTGTGTTTTCCCATGGACCAGGATAATGAGAGGCATGTAACTATGAGGGTAATGACGTTTTTAAACATCATTACCTGGCATCTGTATGCCTGGGATTGCATGGGTTAAATTGACAGTGTTTACTGGGCATTAGGGTTAGGATGCATTAGGGTTAGGGTTAGGTTGAGAGTATGCGGGCAGTGGGCAAATCAGCCCTCTTGTGCTTTTTGATCTCCTCACTTGAGATTCAATTTCACGCGACCCTGCCACTTTGATCTGGCCCACGCCTTCATTAACCAGGTCCAACACTTGCCTTTCTTGGATCTTGCCCCTCCTGACAAAGGTAATCGGGTTTGTGGGGGAGTGGCCAGGGTTAGTCGGGGTGTGCCTAGGGTTTGTGGGGGTGTGGCATGATCTCTGGGATGTGCCGAGGGTTTGTGGGGGTGTGTGCCCCCTTGGACTTTAGGATTAGGTTTGAGTGTTGGGCTGGTGGATGTATATGTGTGACTGGGATAGGTAAGGCTGCAGAGTTTTGAGTGGTGAGGTATGAGGCGCTATTGGGCTTAGGCTCATGTGGTGAAGCCAGGTGAATCTGGCCCATGCCTTTCATTATCGTGGTCCGACACCACTTGGTTCAATGGACCGGGTGTGCACTGGGACACATCATCAGTAATGCATCCTCGGATCATGGGGTGTTTCGGGTCTTTCATCATTAAACACCCTCCCCGAGTTGACCCAGCCGGAGTTGATCAAGCTCGGCTTGTGTTTTCCCATGGAACAGGATAATGAGAGGCATGTAACTATGAGGGTAATGACGTTTTTAAACATCATTACCTGGCATCTGTATGCCTGGGATTGCATGGGTTAAATTGACAGTGTTTACTGGGCATTCGGTGTCTCTGCACCTGAGTTTAGTGGTGACTGGTTTTCTGTGGACCCAGCTTGGGTTTAACTTTCTGGTTCTCTCTTGCCGTTTGGGCATCTGGGCTTTGTTCTTGGCATTTTGTCGACCGGGAGAATGAAGAGCGTGTCACTGTTAGGTTAGGTTGAGAGTATGCGGGCAGTGGGCAAATCAGCCCTCTTGTGCTTTTTGATCTCCTCACTTGAGATTCAATTTCACGCGACCCTGCCACTTTGATCTGGCCCACGCCTTCATTAACCAGGTCCAACACTTGCCTTTCTTGGATCTTGCCCCTCCTGACAAAGGTAATCGGGTTTGTGGGGGAGTGGCCAGGGTTAGTCGGGGTGTGCCTAGGGTTTGTGGGGGTGTGGCATGATCTCTGGGATGTGCCGAGGGTTTGTGGGGGTGTGTGCCCCCTTGGACTTTAGGATTAGGTTTGAGTGTTGGGCTGGTGGATGTATATGTGTGACTGGGATAGGTAAGGCTGCAGAGTTTTGAGTGGTGAGGTATGAGGCGCTATTGGGCTTAGGCTCATGTGGTGAAGCCAGGTGAATCTGGCCCATGCCTTTCATTATCGTGGTCCGACACCACTTGGTTCAATGGACCGGGTGTGCACTGGGACACATCATCAGTAATGCATCCTCGGATCATGGGGTGTTTCGGGTCTTTCATCATTAAACACCCTCCCCGAGTTGACCCAGCCGGAGTTGATCAAGCTCGGCTTGTGTTTTCCCATGGAACAGGATAATGAGAGGCATGTAACTATGAGGGTAATGACGTTTTTAAACATCATTACCTGGCATCTGTATGCCTGGGATTGCATGGGTTAAATTGACAGTGTTTACTGGGCATTCGGTGTCTCTGCACCTGAGTTTAGTGGTGACTGGTTTTCTGTGGACCCAGCTTGGGTTTAACTTTCTGGTTCTCTCTTGCCGTTTGGGCATCTGGGCTTTGTTCTTGGCATTTTGTCGACCGGGAGAATGAAGAGCGTGTCACTGTTAGGTTAGGTTGAGAGTATGCGGGCAGTGGGCAAATCAGCCCTCTTGTGCTTTTTGATCTCCTCACTTGAGATTCAATTTCACGCGACCCTGCCACTTTGATCTGGCCCACGCCTTCATTAACCAGGTCCAACACTTGCCTTTCTTGGATCTTGCCCCTCCTGACAAAGGTAATCGGGTTTGTGGGGGAGTGGCCAGGGTTAGTCGGGGTGTGCCTAGGGTTTGTGGGGGTGTGGCATGATCTCTGGGATGTGCCGAGGGTTTGTGGGGGTGTGTGCCCCCTTGGACTTTAGGATTAGGTTTGAGTGTTGGGCTGGTGGATGTATATGTGTGACTGGGATAGGTAAGGCTGCAGAGTTTTGAGTGGTGAGGTATGAGGCGCTATTGGGCTTAGGCTCATGTGGTGAAGCCAGGTGAATCTGGCCCATGCCTTTCATTATCGTGGTCCGACACCACTTGGTTCAATGGACCGGGTGTGCACTGGGACACATCATCAGTAATGCATCCTCGGATCATGGGGTGTTTCGGGTCTTTCATCATTAAACACCCTCCCCGAGTTGACCCAGCCGGAGTTGATCAAGCTCGGCTTGTGTTTTCCCATGGAACAGGATAATGAGAGGCATGTAACTATGAGGGTAATGACGTTTTTAAACATCATTACCTGGCATCTGTATGCCTGGGATTGCATGGGTTAAATTGACAGTGTTTACTGGGCATTCGGTGTCTCTGCACCTGAGTTTAGTGGTGACTGGTTTTCTGTGGACCCAGCTGGGGTTTAACTTTCTGGTTCTCTCTTGCCGTTTGGGCATCTGGGCTTTGTTCTTGGCATTTTGTCGACCGGGAGAATGAAGAGCGTGTCACTGTTAGGTTAGGTTGAGAGTATGCGGGCAGTGGGCAAATCAGCCCTCTTGTGCTTTTTGATCTCCTCACTTGAGATTCAATTTCACGCGACCCTGCCACTTTGATCTGGCCCACGCCTTCATTAACCAGGTCCAACACTTGCCTTTCTTGGATCTTGCCCCTCCTGACAAAGGTAATCGGGTTTGTGGGGGAGTGGCCAGGGTTAGTCGGGGTGTGCCTAGGGTTTGTGGGGGTGTGGCATGATCTCTGGGATGTGCCGAGGGTTTGTGGGGGTGTGTGCCCCCTTGGACTTTAGGATTAGGTTTGAGTGTTGGGCTGGTGGATGTATATGTGTGACTGGGATAGGTAAGGCTGCAGAGTTTTGAGTGGTGAGGTATGAGGCGCTATTGGGCTTAGGCTCATGTGGTGAAGCCAGGTGAATCTGGCCCATGCCTTTCATTATCGTGGTCCGACACCACTTGGTTCAATGGACCGGGTGTGCACTGGGACACATCATCAGTAATGCATCCTCGGATCATGGGGTGTTTCGGGTCTTTCATCATTAAACACCCTCCCCGAGATGACCCAGCCGGAGTTGATCAAGCTCGGCTTGTGTTTTCCCATGGACCAGGATAATGAGAGGCATGTAACTATGAGGGTAATGACGTTTTTAAACATCATTACCTGGCATCTGTATGCCTGGGGATGCATGGGTTAAATTGACAGTGTTTACTGGGCATTCGGTGTCTCTGCACCTGAGTTTAGTGGTGGCTTGTTTTCTGTGGACCCAGCTTGGGTTTAACTTTCTGGTTCTCTCTTGCCGTTTTGGCATCTGGGCTTTGTTCTTGGCATTTTGTCGACCGGGAGAATGAAGAGCGTGTCACTGTTAGGTTAGGTTGAGAGTATGCGGGCAGTGGGCAAATCAGCCCTCTTGTGCTTTTTGATCTCCGCACTTGAGATTCAATTTCACGCGACCCTGCCACTTTGATCTGGCCCACGCCTTCATTAACCAGGTCCAACACTTGCCTTTCTTGGATCTTGCCCCTCCTGACAAAGGTAATCGGGTTTGTGGGGGTGTGGCCAGGGTTAGTCGGGGTGTGCCTAGGGTTTGTGGGGGTGTGTTTAGTCGGGGTGTGCCTAGGGTTTGTGGGGGTGTGTTAGTCGCATTAGGGTTAGGTTGAGAGTATGCGGGCAGTGGGCAAATCAGCCCTCTTGTGCTTTTTGATCTCCTCACTTGAGATTCAATTTCACGCGACCCTGCCACTTTGATCTGGCCCACGCCTTCATTAACCAGGTCCAACACTTGCCTTTCTTGGATCTTGCCCCTCCTGACAAAGGTAATCGGGTTTGTGGGGGTGTGGCCAGGGTTAGTCGGGGTGTGCCTAGGGTTTGTGGGGGTGTGGCATGATCTCTGGGATGTGCCGAGGGTTTGTGGGGGTGTGTGCCCCCTTGGACTTTAGGATTAGGTTTGAGTGTTGGGCTGGTGGATGTATATGTGTGACTGGGATAGGTAAGGCTGCAGAGTTTTGAGTGGTGAGGTATGAGGTTCTATGGGGCTTAGTGGTGAAGCCAGGTGAATCTGGCCCATGCCTTTCATTATCTTGGTCCGTCACCACTTGGTTCAATGGACCGGGTGTGCACTGGGACACATCATCAGTAATGCATCCTCGGATCATGGGGTGTTTCGGGTCTTTCATCATTAAACACCCTCCCCGAGATGACCCAGCCGGAGTTGATCAAGCTCGGCTTGTGTTTTCCCATGGACCAGGATAATGAGAGGCATGTAACTATGAGGGTAATGACGTTTTTAAACATCATTACCTGGCATCTGTATGCCTGGGGATGCATGGGTTAAATTGACAGTGTTTACTGGGCATTCGGTGTCTCTGCACCTGAGGTTAGTGGTGGCTTGTTTTCTGTGGACCCAGCTTGGGTTTAACTTTCTGGTTCTCTCTTGCCGTTTGGGCATCTGGGCTTTGTTCTTGGCATTTTGTCGACCGGGAGAATGAAGAGCGTGTCACTGTTAGGTTAGGTTGAGAGTATGCGGGCAGTGGGCAAATCAGCCCTCTTGTGCTTTTTGATCTCCTCACTTGAGATTCAATTTCACGCGACCCTGCCACTTTGATCTGGCCCACGCCTTCATTAACCAGGTCCAACACTTGCCTTTCTTGGATCTTGCCCCTCCTGACAAAGGTAATCGGGTTTGTGGGGGTGTGGCCAGGGTTAGTCGGGGTGTGCCTAGGGTTTGTGGGGGTGTGGCATGATCTCTGGGATGTGCCGAGGGTTTGTGGGGGTGTGTGCCCCCTTGGACTTTAGGATTAGGTTTGAGTGTTGGGCTGGTGGATGTATATGTGTGACTGGGATAGGTAAGGCTGCAGAGTTTTGAGTGGTGAGGTATGAGGTTCTATGGGGCTTAGTGGTGAAGCCAGGTGAATCTGGCCCATGCCTTTCATTATCTTGGTCCGTCACCACTTGGTTCAATGGACCGGGTGTGCACTGGGACACATCATCAGTAATGCATCCTCGGATCATGGGGTGTTTCGGGTCTTTCATCATTAAACACCCTCCCCGAGATGACCCAGCCGGAGTTGATCAAGCTCGGCTTGTGTTTTCCCATGGACCAGGATAATGAGAGGCATGTAACTATGAGGGTAATGACGTTTTTAAACATCATTACCTGGCATCTGTATGCCTGGGGATGCATGGGTTAAATTGACAGTGTTTACTGGGCATTCGGTGTCTCTGCACCTGAGTTTAGTGGTGGCTTGTTTTCTGTGGACCCAGCTTGGGTTTAACTTTCTGGTTCTCTCTTGCCGTTTTGGCATCTGGGCTTTGTTCTTGGCATTTTGTCGACCGGGAGAATGAAGAGCGTGTCACTGTTAGGTTAGGTTGAGAGTATGCGGGCAGTGGGCAAATCAGCCCTCTTGTGCTTTTTGATCTCCTCACTTGAGATTCAATTTCACGCGACCCTGCCACTTTGATCTGGCCCACGCCTTCATTAACCAGGTCCAACACTTGCCTTTCTTGGATCTTGCCCCTCCTGACAAAGGTAATCGGGTTTGTGGGGGTGTGGCCAGGGTTAGTCGGGGTGTGCCTAGGGTTTGTGGGGGTGTGTTTAGTCGGGATGTGCCTAGGGTTTGTGGGGGTGTGTTAGTCGCATTAGGGTTAGGTTGAGAGTATGCGGGCAGTGGGCAAATCAGCCCTCTTGTGCTTTTTGATCTCCTCACTTGAGATTCAATTTCACGCGACCCTGCCACTTTGATCTGGCCCACGCCTTCATTAACCAGGTCCAACACTTGCCTTTCTTGGATCTTGCCCCTCCTGACAAAGGTAATCGGGTTTGTGGGGGAGTGGCCAGGGTTAGTCGGGGTGTGCCTCGGGTTTGTGGGGGTGTGGCATGATCTCTGGGATGTGCCGAGGGTTTGTGGGGGTGTGTGCCCCCTTGGACTTTAGGATTAGGTTTGAGTGTTGGGCTGGTGGATGTATATGTGTGACTGGGATAGGTAAGGCTGCAGAGTTTTGAGTGGTGAGGTATGAGGTGCTATTGGGCTTAGGTTCATGTGGTGAAGCCAGGTGAATCTGGCCCATGCCTTTCATTATCGTGGTCCGACACCACTTGGTTCAATGGACCGGGTGTGCACTGGGACACATCATCAGTAATGCATCCTCGGATCATGGGGTGTTTCGGGTCTTTCATCATTAAACACCCTCCCCGAGATGACCCAGCCGGAGTTGATCAAGCTCGGCTTGTGTTTTCCCATGGACCAGGATAATGAGAGGCATGTAACTATGAGGGTAATGACGTTTTTAAACATCATTACCTGGCATTTGTATGCCTGGGGATGCATGGGTTAAATTGACTGTGTTTACTGGGCATTCGGTGTCTCTGCACCTGAGTTTAGTGGTGGCTTGTTTTCTGTGGACCCAGCTTGGGTTTAACTTTCTGGTTCTCTCTTGCCGTTTGGGCATCTGGGCTTTGTTCTTGGCATTTTGTCGACCGGGAGAATGAAGAGCGTGTCACTGTTAGGTTAGGTTGAGAGTATGCGGGCAGTGGGCAAATCAGCCCTCTTGTGCTTTTTGATCTCCTCACTTGAGATTCAATTTCACGCGACCCTGCCACTTTGATCTGGCCCACGCCTTCATTAACCAGGTCCAACACTTGCCTTTCTTGGATCTTGCCCCTCCTGACAAAGGTAATCGGGTTTGTGGGGGTGTGGCCAGGGTTAGTCGGGGTGTGCCTAGGGTTTGTGGGGGTGTGGCATGATCTCTGGGATGTGCCGAGGGTTTGTGGGGGTGTGTGCCCCCTTGGACTTTAGGATTAGGTTTGAGTGTTGGGCTGGTGGATGTATATGTGTGACTGGGATAGGTAAGGCTGCAGAGTTTTGAGTGGTGAGGTATGAGGTTCTATGGGGCTTAGTGGTGAAGCCAGGTGAATCTGGCCCATGCCTTTCATTATCTTGGTCCGTCACCACTTGGTTCAATGGACCGGGTGTGCACTGGGACACATCATCAGTAATGCATCCTCGGATCATGGGGTGTTTCGGGTCTTTCATCATTAAACACCCTCCCCGAGATGGCCCAGCCGGAGTTGATCAAGCTCGGCTTGTGTTTTCCCATGGACCAGGATAATGAGAGGCATGTAACTATGAGGGTAATGACGTTTTTAAACATCATTACCTGGCATCTGTATGCCTGGGGATGCATGGGTTAAATTGACAGTGTTTACTGGGCATTCGGTGTCTCTGCACCTGAGTTTAGTGGTGGCTTGTTTTCTGTGGACCCAGCTTGGGTTTAACTTTCTGGTTCTCTCTTGCCGTTTGGGCATCTGGGCTTTGTTCTTGGCATTTTGTCGACCGGGAGAATGAAGAGCGTGTCACTGTTAGGTTAGGTTGAGAGTATGCGGGCAGTGGGCAAATCAGCCCTCTTGTGCTTTTTGATCTCCTCACTTGAGATTCAATTTCACGCGACCCTGCCACTTTGATCTGGCCCACGCCTTCATTAACCAGGTCCAACACTTGCCTTTCTTGGATCTTGCCCCTCCTGACAAAGGTAATCGGGTTTGTGGGGGTGTGGCCAGGGTTAGTCGGGGTGTGCCTAGGGTTTGTGGGGGTGTGGCATGATCTCTGGGATGTGCCGAGGGTTTGTGGGGGTGTGTGCCCCCTTGGACTTTAGGATTAGGTTTGAGTGTTGGGCTGGTGGATGTATATGTGTGACTGGGATAGGTAAGGCTGCAGAGTTTTGAGTGGTGAGGTATGAGGTTCTATGGGGCTTAGTGGTGAAGCCAGGTGAATCTGGCCCATGCCTTTCATTATCGTGGTCCGACACCACTTGTTTCAATGGACCGGGTGTGCACTGGGACACATCATCAGTAATGCATCCTCGGATCATGGGGTGTTTCGGGTCTTTCATCATTAAACACCCTCCCCGAGTTGACCCAGCCGGAGTTGATCAAGCTCGGCTTGTGTTTTCCCATGGACCAGGATAATGAGAGGCATGTAACTATGAGGGTAATGACGTTTTTAAACATCATTACCTGGCATCTGTATGCCTGGGGATGAATGGGTTAAATTGACAGTGTTTACTGGGCATTCGGTGTCTCTGCACCTGAGTTTAGTGGTGGCTTGTTTTCTGTGGACCCAGCTTGGGTTTAACTTTCTGGTTCTCTCTTGCCGTTTGGGCATCTGGGCTTTGTTCTTGGCATTTTGTCGACCGGGAGAATGAAGAGCGTGTCACTGTTAGGTTAGGTTGAGAGTATGCGGGCAGTGGGCAAATCAGCCCTCTTGTGCTTTTTGATCTCCTCACTTGAGATTCAATTTCACGCGACCCTGCCACTTTGATCTGGCCCACGCCTTCATTAACCAGGTCCAACACTTGCCTTTCTTGGATCTTGCCCCTCCTGACAAAGGTAATCGGGTTTGTGGGGGAGTGGCCAGGGTTAGTCGGGGTGTGCCTAGGGTTTGTGGGGGTGTGGCATGATCACTGGGATGTGCCGAGGGTTTGTGGGGGTGTGTGCCCCCTTGGATTTTAGGATTAGGTTTGAGTGTTGGGCTGGTGGATGTATATGTGTGACTGGGAGAGGTAAGGCTGCAGAGTTTGGAGTGGTGAGGTATGAGGTGCTCTGGCGCATAGGCTCGTGTGGTGAAGCCAGGTGAATCTGGCCCATGCCTTTCATTATCGTGGTCCGACACCACTTGGTTCAATGGACCGGGTGTGCACTGGGACACATCATCAGTAATGCATCCTCGGATCATGGGGTGTTTCGGGTCTTTCATCATTAAACACCCTCCCCGAGATGACCCAGCCGGAGTTGATCAAGCTCGGCTTGTGTTTTCCCATGGACCAGGATAATGAGAGGCATGTAACTATGAGGGTAATGACGTTTTTAAACATCATTACCTGGCATCTGTATGCCTGGGGATGAATGGGTTAAATTGACAGTGTTTACTGGGCATTCGGTGTCTCTGCACCTGAGTTTAGTGGTGGCTTGTTTTCTGTGGACCCAGCTTGGGTTTAACTTTCTGGTTCTCTCTTGCCGTTTGGGCATCTGGGCTTTGTTCTTGGCATTTTGTCGACCGGGAGAATGAAGAGCGTGTCACTGTTAGGTTAGGTTGAGAGTATGCGGGCAGTGGGCAAATCAGCCCTCTTGTGCTTTTTGATCTCCTCACTTGAGATTCAATTTCACGCGACCCTGCCACTTTGATCTGGCCCACGCCTTCATTAACCAGGTCCAACACTTGCCTTTCTTGGATCTTGCCCCTCCTGACAAAGGTAATCGGGTTTGTGGGGGAGTGGCCAGGGTTAGTCGGGGTGTGCCTAGGGTTTGTGGGGGTGTGGCATGATCACTGGGATGTGCCGAGGGTTTGTGGGGGTGTGTGCCCCCTTGTACTTTAGGATTAGGTTTGAGTGTTGGGCTGGTGGATGTATATGTGTGACTGGGATAGGTAAGGCTGCAGAGTTTGGAGTGGTGATGTATGAGGTGCTATTGGGCTTAGGCTTGTGTGGTGAAGCTAGGTGAATCTGGCCCATGCCTTTCATTATCGTGGTCCGACACCACTTGGTTCAATGGACCGGGTGTGCACTGGGACACATCATCAGTAATGCATCCTCGGAGCATGGGGTGTTTCGGGTCTTTCATCATTAAACAGCCTCCCCGAGATGACCCAGCCGGAGTTGATCAAGCTCGGCTTGTGTTTTCCCATGGACCAGGATAATGAGAGGCATGTAACTATGAGGGTAATGACGTTTTTAAACATCATTACCTGGCATCTGTATGCCTGGGATTGCATGGGTTAAATTGACAGTGTTTACTGGGCATTAGGGTTAGGATGCATTAGGGTTAGGGTTAGGGTTAGGTTGAGAGTATGCGGGCAGTGGGCAAATCAGCCCTCTTGTGCTTTTTGATCTCCTCACTTGAGATTCAATTTCACGCGACCCTGCCACTTTGATCTGGCCCACGCCTTCATTAACCAGGTCCAACACTTGCCTTTCTTGGATCTTGCCCCTCCTGACAAAGGTAATCGGGTTTGTGGGGGAGTGGCCAGGGTTAGTCGGGGTGTGCCTAGGGTTTGTGGGGGTGTGGCATGATCTCTGGGATGTGCCGAGGGTTTGTGGGGGTGTGTGCCCCCTTGGACTTTAGGATTAGGTTTGAGTGTTGGGCTGGTGGATGTATATGTGTGACTGGGATAGGTAAGGCTGCAGAGTTTGGAGTGGTGAGGTATGAGGTGCTGTGGCGCATAGTCTCATGTGGTAAAGCCAGGTGAATCTGGCCCATGCCTTTCATTATCGTGGTCCGACACCACTTGGTTCAATGGACCGGGTGTGCACTGGGACACATCATCAGTAATGCATCCTCGCATCATGGGGTGTTTCGGGTCTTTCATCATTAAACACCCTCCCCGAGTTGACCCAGCCGGAGTTGATCAAGCTCGGCTTGTGTTTTCCCATGGAACAGGATAATGAGAGGCATGTAACTATGAGGGTAGTGACGTTTTTAAACATCATTACCTGGCATCTGTAAGCCTGGGGATGCATGGGTTAAATTGACAGTGTTTACTGGGCATTCGGTGTCTCTGCACCTGAGTTTAGTGGTGACTTGTTTTCTGTGGACCCAGCTTGGGTTTAACTTTCTGGTTCTCTCTTGCCGTTTGGGCATCTGGGCCTTGTTCTTGGCATTTTGTCGACCGGGAGAATGAAGAGCGTGTCACTGTTAGGTTAGGTTGAGAGTATGCGGGCAGTGGGCAAATCAGCCCTCTTGTGCTTTTTGATCTCCTCACTTGAGATTCAATTTCACGCGACCCTGCCACTTTGATCTGGCCCACGCCTTCATTAACCAGGTCCAACACTTGCCTTTCTTGGATCTTGCCCCTCCTGACAAAGGTAATCGGGTTTGTGGGGGAGTGGCCAGGGTTAGTCGGGGTGTGCCTAGGGTTTGTGGGGGTGTGGCATGATCTCTGGGATGTGCCGAGGGTTTGTGGGGGTGTGTGCCCCCTTGGACTTTAGGATTAGGTTTGAGTGTTGGGCTGGTGGATGTATATGTGTGACTGGGATAGGTAAGGCTGCAGAGTTTGGAGTGGTGAGGTATGAGGTGCTGTGGCGCATAGGCTCGTGTGGTGAAGCCAGGTGAATCTGGCCCATGCCTTTCATTATCGTGGTCCGACACCACTTGGTTCAATGGACCGGGTGTGCACTGGGACACATCATCAGTAATGCATCCTCGGATCATGGGGTGTTTCGGGTCTTTCATCATTAAACACCCTCCCCGAGATGACCCAGCCGGAGTTGATCAAGCTCGGCTTGTGTTTTCCCATGGACCAGGATAATGAGAGGCATGTAACTATGAGGGTAATGACGTTTTTAAACATCATTACCTGGCATCTGTATGCCTGGGGATGAATGGGTTAAATTGACAGTGTTTACTGGGCATTCGGTGTCTCTGCACCTGAGTTTAGTGGTGGCTTGTTTTCTGTGGACCCAGCTTGGGTTTAACTTTCTGGTTCTCTCTTGCCGTTTGGGCATCTGGGCTTTGTTCTTGGCATTTTGTCGACCGGGAGAATGAAGAGCGTGTCACTGTTAGGTTAGGTTGAGAGTATGCGGGCAGTGGGCAAATCAGCCCTCTTGTGCTTTTTGATCTCCTCACTTGAGATTCAATTTCACGCGACCCTGCCACTTTGATCTGGCCCACGCCTTCATTAACCAGGTCCAACACTTGCCTTTCTTGGATCTTGCCCCTCCTGACAAAGGTAATCGGGTTTGTGGGGGAGTGGCCAGGGTTAGTCGGGGTGTGCCTAGGGTTTGTGGGGGTGTGGCATGATCACTGGGATGTGCCGAGGGTTTGTGGGGGTGTGTGCCCCCTTGTACTTTAGGATTAGGTTTGAGTGTTGGGCTGGTGGATGTATATGTGTGACTGGGATAGGTAAGGCTGCAGAGTTTGGAGTGGTGATGTATGAGGTGCTATTGGGCTTAGGCTTGTGTGGTGAAGCTAGGTGAATCTGGCCCATGCCTTTCATTATCGTGGTCCGACACCACTTGGTTCAATGGACCGGGTGTGCACTGGGACACATCATCAGTAATGCATCCTCGGAGCATGGGGTGTTTCGGGTCTTTCATCATTAAACAGCCTCCCCGAGATGACCCAGCCGGAGTTGATCAAGCTCGGCTTGTGTTTTCCCATGGACCAGGATAATGAGAGGCATGTAACTATGAGGGTAATGACGTTTTTAAACATCATTACCTGGCATCTGTATGCCTGGGATTGCATGGGTTAAATTGACAGTGTTTACTGGGCATTAGGGTTAGGATGCATTAGGGTTAGGGTTAGGGTTAGGTTGAGAGTATGCGGGCAGTGGGCAAATCAGCCCTCTTGTGCTTTTTGATCTCCTCACTTGAGATTCAATTTCACGCGACCCTGCCACTTTGATCTGGCCCACGCCTTCATTAACCAGGTCCAACACTTGCCTTTCTTGGATCTTGCCCCTCCTGACAAAGGTAATCGGGTTTGTGGGGGAGTGGCCAGGGTTAGTCGGGGTGTGCCTAGGGTTTGTGGGGGTGTGGCATGATCTCTGGGATGTGCCGAGGGTTTGTGGGGGTGTGTGCCCCCTTGGACTTTAGGATTAGGTTTGAGTGTTGGGCTGGTGGATGTATATGTGTGACTGGGATAGGTAAGGCTGCAGAGTTTGGAGTGGTGAGGTATGAGGTGCTGTGGCGCATAGTCTCATGTGGTAAAGCCAGGTGAATCTGGCCCATGCCTTTCATTATCGTGGTCCGACACCACTTGGTTCAATGGACCGGGTGTGCACTGGGACACATCATCAGTAATGCATCCTCGGATCATGGGGTGTTTCGGGTCTTTCATCATTAAACACCCTCCCCGAGTTGACCCAGCCGGAGTTGATCAAGCTCGGCTTGTGTTTTCCCATGGAACAGGATAATGAGAGGCATGTAACTATGAGGGTAGTGACGTTTTTAAACATCATTACCTGGCATCTGTAAGCCTGGGGATGCATGGGTTAAATTGACAGTGTTTACTGGGCATTCGGTGTCTCTGCACCTGAGTTTAGTGGTGACTTGTTTTCTGTGGACCCAGCTTGGGTTTAACTTTCTGGTTCTCTCTTGCCGTTTGGGCATCTGGGCCTTGTTCTTGGCATTTTGTCGACCGGGAGAATGAAGAGCGTGTCACTGTTAGGTTAGGTTGAGAGTATGCGGGCAGTGGGCAAATCAGCCCTCTTGTGCTTTTTGATCTCCTCACTTGAGATTCAATTTCACGCGACCCTGCCACTTTGATCTGGCCCACGCCTTCATTAACCAGGTCCAACACTTGCCTTTCTTGGATCTTGCCCCTCCTGACAAAGGTAATCGGGTTTGTGGGGGAGTGGCCAGGGTTAGTCGGGGTGTGCCTAGGGTTTGTGGGGGTGTGGCATGATCTCTGGGATGTGCCGAGGGTTTGTGGGGGTGTGTGCCCCCTTGGACTTTAGGATTAGGTTTGAGTGTTGGGCTGGTGGATGTATATGTGTGACTGGGATAGGTAAGGCTGCAGAGTTTGGAGTGGTGAGGTATGAGGTGCTGTGGCGCATAGTCTCATGTGGTAAAGCCAGGTGAATCTGGCCCATGCCTTTCATTATCGTGGTCCGACACCACTTGGTTCAATGGACCGGGTGTGCACTGGGACACATCATCAGTAATGCATCCTCGGATCATGGGGTGTTTCGGGTCTTTCATCATTAAACACCCTCCCCGAGTTGACCCAGCCGGAGTTGATCAAGCTCGGCTTGTGTTTTCCCATGGAACAGGATAATGAGAGGCATGTAACTATGAGGGTAGTGACGTTTTTAAACATCATTACCTGGCATCTGTATGCCTGGGGATGCATGGGTTAAATTGACAGTGTTTACTGGGCATTCGGTGTCTCTGCACCTGAGTTTAGTGGTGACTTGTTTTCTGTGGACCCAGCTTGGGTTTAACTTTCTGGTTCTCTCTTGCCGTTTGGGCATCTGGGCCTTGTTCTTGGCATTTTGTCGACCGGGAGAATGAAGAGCGTGTCACTGTTAGGTTAGGTTGAGAGTATGCGGGCAGTGGGCAAATCAGCCCTCTTGTGCTTTTTGATCTCCTCACTTGAGATTCAATTTCACGCGACCCTGCCACTTTGATCTGGCCCACGCCTTCATTAACCAGGTCCAACACTTGCCTTTCTTGGATCTTGCCCCTCCTGACAAAGGTAATCGGGTTTGTGGGGGAGTGGCCAGGGTTAGTCGGGGTGTGCCTAGGGTTTGTGGGGGTGTGGCATGATCTCTGGGATGTGCCGAGGGTTTGTGGGGGTGTGTGCCCCCTTGGACTTTAGGATTAGGTTTGAGTGTTGGGCTGGTGGATGTATATGTGTGACTGGGATAGGTAAGGCTGCAGAGTTTGGAGTGGTGAGGTATGAGGTGCTGTGGCGCATAGTCTCATGTGGTAAAGCCAGGTGAATCTGGCACATGCCTTTCATTATCGTGGTCCGACACCACTTGGTTCAATGGACCGGGTGTGCACTGGGACACATCATCAGTAATGCATCCTCGGATCATGGGGTGTTTCGGGTCTTTCATCATTAAACACCCTCCCCGAGTTGACCCAGCCGGAGTTGATCAAGCTCGGCTTGTGTTTTCCCATGGAACAGGATAATGAGAGGCATGTAACTATGAGGGTAGTGACGTTTTTAAACATCATTACCTGGCATCTGTAAGCCTGGGGATGCATGGGTTAAATTGACAGTGTTTACTGGGCATTCGGTGTCTCTGCACCTGAGTTTAGTGGTGACTTGTTTTCTGTGGACCCAGCTTGGGTTTAACTTTCTGGTTCTCTCTTGCCGTTTGGGCATCTGGGCCTTGTTCTTGGCATTTTGTCGACCGGGAGAATGAAGAGCGTGTCACTGTTAGGTTAGGTTGAGAGTATGCGGGCAGTGGGCAAATCAGCCCTCTTGTGCTTTTTGATCTCCTCACTTGAGATTCAATTTCACGCGACCCTGCCACTTTGATCTGGCCCACGCCTTCATTAACCAGGTCCAACACTTGCCTTTCTTGGATCTTGCCCCTCCTGACAAAGGTAATCGGGTTTGTGGGGGAGTGGCCAGGGTTAGTCGGGGTGTGCCTAGGGTTTGTGGGGGTGTGGCATGATCTCTGGGATGTGCCGAGGGTTTGTGGGGGTGTGTGCCCCCTTGGACTTTAGGATTAGGTTTGAGTGTTGGGCTGGTGGATGTATATGTGTGACTGGGATAGGTAAGGCTGCAGAGTTTGGAGTGGTGAGGTATGAGGTGCTGTGGCGCATAGTCTCATGTGGTAAAGCCAGGTGAATCTGGCCCATGCCTTTCATTATCGTGGTCCGACACCACTTGGTTCAATGGACCGGGTGTGCACTGGGACACATCATCAGTAATGCATCCTCGGATCATGGGGTGTTTCGGGTCTTTCATCATTAAACACCCTCCCCGAGTTGACCCAGCCGGAGTTGATCAAGCTCGGCTTGTGTTTTCCCATGGACCAGGATAATGAGAGGCATGTAACTATGAGGGTAATGACGTTTTTAAACATCATTACCTGGCATCTGTATGCCTGGGGATGAATGGGTTAAATTGACAGTGTTTACTGGGCATTCGGTGTCTCTGCACCTGAGTTTAGTGGTGGCTTGTTTTCTGTGGACCCAGCTTGGGTTTAACTTTCTGGTTCTCTCTTGCCGTTTGGGCATCTGGGCTTTGTTCTTGGCATTTTGTCGACCGGGAGAATGAAGAGCGTGTCACTGTTAGGTTAGGTTGAGAGTATGCGGGCAGTGGGCAAATCAGCCCTCTTGTGCTTTTTGATCTCCTCACTTGAGATTCAATTTCACGCGACCCTGCCACTTTGATCTGGCCCACGCCTTCATTAACCAGGTCCAACACTTGCCTTTCTTGGATCTTGCCCCTCCTGACAAAGGTAATCGGGTTTGTGGGGGAGTGGCCAGGGTTAGTCGGGGTGTGCCTAGGGTTTGTGGGGGTGTGGCATGATCACTGGGATGTGCCGAGGGTTTGTGGGGGTGTGTGCCCCCTTGGATTTTAGGATTAGGTTTGAGTGTTGGGCTGGTGGATGTATATGTGTGACTGGGAGAGGTAAGGCTGCAGAGTTTGGAGTGGTGAGGTATGAGGTGCTCTGGCGCATAGGCTCGTGTGGTGAAGCCAGGTGAATCTGGCCCATGCCTTTCATTATCGTGGTCCGACACCACTTGGTTCAATGGACCGGGTGTGCACTGGGACACATCATCAGTAATGCATCCTCGGATCATGGGGTGTTTCGGGTCTTTCATCATTAAACACCCTCCCCGAGATGACCCAGCCGGAGTTGATCAAGCTCGGCTTGTGTTTTCCCATGGACCAGGATAATGAGAGGCATGTAACTATGAGGGTAATGACGTTTTTAAACATCATTACCTGGCATCTGTATGCCTGGGGATGAATGGGTTAAATTGACAGTGTTTACTGGGCATTCGGTGTCTCTGCACCTGAGTTTAGTGGTGGCTTGTTTTCTGTGGACCCAGCTTGGGTTTAACTTTCTGGTTCTCTCTTGCCGTTTGGGCATCTGGGCTTTGTTCTTGGCATTTTGTCGACCGGGAGAATGAAGAGCGTGTCACTGTTAGGTTAGGTTGAGAGTATGCGGGCAGTGGGCAAATCAGCCCTCTTGTGCTTTTTGATCTCCTCACTTGAGATTCAATTTCACGCGACCCTGCCACTTTGATCTGGCCCACGCCTTCATTAACCAGGTCCAACACTTGCCTTTCTTGGATCTTGCCCCTCCTGACAAAGGTAATCGGGTTTGTGGGGGAGTGGCCAGGGTTAGTCGGGGTGTGCCTAGGGTTTGTGGGGGTGTGGCATGATCACTGGGATGTGCCGAGGGTTTGTGGGGGTGTGTGCCCCCTTGTACTTTAGGATTAGGTTTGAGTGTTGGGCTGGTGGATGTATATGTGTGACTGGGATAGGTAAGGCTGCAGAGTTTGGAGTGGTGATGTATGAGGTGCTATTGGGCTTAGGCTTGTGTGGTGAAGCTAGGTGAATCTGGCCCATGCCTTTCATTATCGTGGTCCGACACCACTTGGTTCAATGGACCGGGTGTGCACTGGGACACATCATCAGTAATGCATCCTCGGAGCATGGGGTGTTTCGGGTCTTTCATCATTAAACAGCCTCCCCGAGATGACCCAGCCGGAGTTGATCAAGCTCGGCTTGTGTTTTCCCATGGACCAGGATAATGAGAGGCATGTAACTATGAGGGTAATGACGTTTTTAAACATCATTACCTGGCATCTGTATGCCTGGGATTGCATGGGTTAAATTGACAGTGTTTACTGGGCATTAGGGTTAGGATGCATTAGGGTTAGGGTTAGGTTGAGAGTATGCGGGCAGTGGGCAAATCAGCCCTCTTGTGCTTTTTGATCTCCTCACTTGAGATTCAATTTCACGCGACCCTGCCACTTTGATCTGGCCCACGCCTTCATTAACCAGGTCCAACACTTGCCTTTCTTGGATCTTGCCCCTCCTGACAAAGGTAATCGGGTTTGTGGGGGAGTGGCCAGGGTTAGTCGGGGTGTGCCTAGGGTTTGTGGGGGTGTGGCATGATCTCTGGGATGTGCCGAGGGTTTGTGGGGGTGTGTGCCCCCTTGGACTTTAGGATTAGGTTTGAGTGTTGGGCTGGTGGATGTATATGTGTGACTGGGATAGGTAAGGCTGCAGAGTTTTGAGTGGTGAGGTATGAGGCGCTATTGGGCTTAGGCTCATGTGGTGAAGCCAGGTGAATCTGGCCCATGCCTTTCATTATCGTGGTCCGACACCACTTGGTTCAATGGACCGGGTGTGCACTGGGACACATCATCAGTAATGCATCCTCGGATCATGGGGTGTTTCGGGTCTTTCATCATTAAACACCCTCCCCGAGTTGACCCAGCCGGAGTTGATCAAGCTCGGCTTGTGTTTTCCCATGGAACAGGATAATGAGAGGCATGTAACTATGAGGGTAATGACGTTTTTAAACATCATTACCTGGCATCTGTATGCCTGGGATTGCATGGGTTAAATTGACAGTGTTTACTGGGCATTCGGTGTCTCTGCACCTGAGTTTAGTGGTGACTGGTTTTCTGTGGACCCAGCTTGGGTTTAACTTTCTGGTTCTCTCTTGCCGTTTGGGCATCTGGGCTTTGTTCTTGGCATTTTGTCGACCGGGAGAATGAAGAGCGTGTCACTGTTAGGTTAGGTTGAGAGTATGCGGGCAGTGGGCAAATCAGCCCTCTTGTGCTTTTTGATCTCCTCACTTGAGATTCAATTTCACGCGACCCTGCCACTTTGATCTGGCCCACGCCTTCATTAACCAGGTCCAACACTTGCCTTTCTTGGATCTTGCCCCTCCTGACAAAGGTAATCGGGTTTGTGGGGGAGTGGCCAGGGTTAGTCGGGGTGTGCCTAGGGTTTGTGGGGGTGTGGCATGATCTCTGGGATGTGCCGAGGGTTTGTGGGGGTGTGTGCCCCCTTGGACTTTAGGATTAGGTTTGAGTGTTGGGCTGGTGGATGTATATGTGTGACTGGGATAGGTAAGGCTGCAGAGTTTTGAGTGGTGAGGTATGAGGCGCTATTGGGCTTAGGCTCATGTGGTGAAGCCAGGTGAATCTGGCCCATGCCTTTCATTATCGTGGTCCGACACCACTTGGTTCAATGGACCGGGTGTGCACTGGGACACATCATCAGTAATGCATCCTCGGATCATGGGGTGTTTCGGGTCTTTCATCATTAAACACCCTCCCCGAGTTGACCCAGCCGGAGTTGATCAAGCTCGGCTTGTGTTTTCCCATGGAACAGGATAATGAGAGGCATGTAACTATGAGGGTAATGACGTTTTTAAACATCATTACCTGGCATCTGTATGCCTGGGATTGCATGGGTTAAATTGACAGTGTTTACTGGGCATTCGGTGTCTCTGCACCTGAGTTTAGTGGTGACTGGTTTTCTGTGGACCCAGCTTGGGTTTAACTTTCTGGTTCTCTCTTGCCGTTTGGGCATCTGGGCTTTGTTCTTGGCATTTTGTCGACCGGGAGAATGAAGAGCGTGTCACTGTTAGGTTAGGTTGAGAGTATGCGGGCAGTGGGCAAATCAGCCCTCTTGTGCTTTTTGATCTCCTCACTTGAGATTCAATTTCACGCGACCCTGCCACTTTGATCTGGCCCACGCCTTCATTAACCAGGTCCAACACTTGCCTTTCTTGGATCTTGCCCCTCCTGACAAAGGTAATCGGGTTTGTGGGGGAGTGGCCAGGGTTAGTCGGGGTGTGCCTAGGGTTTGTGGGGGTGTGGCATGATCTCTGGGATGTGCCGAGGGTTTGTGGGGGTGTGTGCCCCCTTGGACTTTAGGATTAGGTTTGAGTGTTGGGCTGGTGGATGTATATGTGTGACTGGGATAGGTAAGGCTGCAGAGTTTTGAGTGGTGAGGTATGAGGCGCTATTGGGCTTAGGCTCATGTGGTGAAGCCAGGTGAATCTGGCCCATGCCTTTCATTATCGTGGTCCGACACCACTTGGTTCAATGGACCGGGTGTGCACTGGGACACATCATCAGTAATGCATCCTCGGATCATGGGGTGTTTCGGGTCTTTCATCATTAAACACCCTCCCCGAGTTGACCCAGCCGGAGTTGATCAAGCTCGGCTTGTGTTTTCCCATGGAACAGGATAATGAGAGGCATGTAACTATGAGGGTAATGACGTTTTTAAACATCATTACCTGGCATCTGTATGCCTGGGATTGCATGGGTTAAATTGACAGTGTTTACTGGGCATTCGGTGTCTCTGCACCTGAGTTTAGTGGTGACTGGTTTTCTGTGGACCCAGCTGGGGTTTAACTTTCTGGTTCTCTCTTGCCGTTTGGGCATCTGGGCTTTGTTCTTGGCATTTTGTCGACCGGGAGAATGAAGAGCGTGTCACTGTTAGGTTAGGTTGAGAGTATGCGGGCAGTGGGCAAATCAGCCCTCTTGTGCTTTTTGATCTCCTCACTTGAGATTCAATTTCACGCGACCCTGCCACTTTGATCTGGCCCACGCCTTCATTAACCAGGTCCAACACTTGCCTTTCTTGGATCTTGCCCCTCCTGACAAAGGTAATCGGGTTTGTGGGGGAGTGGCCAGGGTTAGTCGGGGTGTGCCTAGGGTTTGTGGGGGTGTGGCATGATCTCTGGGATGTGCCGAGGGTTTGTGGGGGTGTGTGCCCCCTTGGACTTTAGGATTAGGTTTGAGTGTTGGGCTGGTGGATGTATATGTGTGACTGGGATAGGTAAGGCTGCAGAGTTTTGAGTGGTGAGGTATGAGGCGCTATTGGGCTTAGGCTCATGTGGTGAAGCCAGGTGAATCTGGCCCATGCCTTTCATTATCGTGGTCCGACACCACTTGGTTCAATGGACCGGGTGTGCACTGGGACACATCATCAGTAATGCATCCTCGGATCATGGGGTGTTTCGGGTCTTTCATCATTAAACACCCTCCCCGAGATGACCCAGCCGGAGTTGATCAAGCTCGGCTTGTGTTTTCCCATGGACCAGGATAATGAGAGGCATGTAACTATGAGGGTAATGACGTTTTTAAACATCATTACCTGGCATCTGTATGCCTGGGGATGCATGGGTTAAATTGACAGTGTTTACTGGGCATTCGGTGTCTCTGCACCTGAGTTTAGTGGTGGCTTGTTTTCTGTGGACCCAGCTTGGGTTTAACTTTCTGGTTCTCTCTTGCCGTTTTGGCATCTGGGCTTTGTTCTTGGCATTTTGTCGACCGGGAGAATGAAGAGCGTGTCACTGTTAGGTTAGGTTGAGAGTATGCGGGCAGTGGGCAAATCAGCCCTCTTGTGCTTTTTGATCTCCGCACTTGAGATTCAATTTCACGCGACCCTGCCACTTTGATCTGGCCCACGCCTTCATTAACCAGGTCCAACACTTGCCTTTCTTGGATCTTGCCCCTCCTGACAAAGGTAATCGGGTTTGTGGGGGTGTGGCCAGGGTTAGTCGGGGTGTGCCTAGGGTTTGTGGGGGTGTGTTTAGTCGGGGTGTGCCTAGGGTTTGTGGGGGTGTGTTAGTCGCATTAGGGTTAGGTTGAGAGTATGCGGGCAGTGGGCAAATCAGCCCTCTTGTGCTTTTTGATCTCCTCACTTGAGATTCAATTTCACGCGACCCTGCCACTTTGATCTGGCCCACGCCTTCATTAACCAGGTCCAACACTTGCCTTTCTTGGATCTTGCCCCTCCTGACAAAGGTAATCGGGTTTGTGGGGGTGTGGCCAGGGTTAGTCGGGGTGTGCCTAGGGTTTGTGGGGGTGTGGCATGATCTCTGGGATGTGCCGAGGGTTTGTGGGGGTGTGTGCCCCCTTGGACTTTAGGATTAGGTTTGAGTGTTGGGCTGGTGGATGTATATGTGTGACTGGGATAGGTAAGGCTGCAGAGTTTTGAGTGGTGAGGTATGAGGTTCTATGGGGCTTAGTGGTGAAGCCAGGTGAATCTGGCCCATGCCTTTCATTATCTTGGTCCGTCACCACTTGGTTCAATGGACCGGGTGTGCACTGGGACACATCATCAGTAATGCATCCTCGGATCATGGGGTGTTTCGGGTCTTTCATCATTAAACACCCTCCCCGAGATGACCCAGCCGGAGTTGATCAAGCTCGGCTTGTGTTTTCCCATGGACCAGGATAATGAGAGGCATGTAACTATGAGGGTAATGACGTTTTTAAACATCATTACCTGGCATCTGTATGCCTGGGGATGCATGGGTTAAATTGACAGTGTTTACTGGGCATTCGGTGTCTCTGCACCTGAGTTTAGTGGTGGCTTGTTTTCTGTGGACCCAGCTTGGGTTTAACTTTCTGGTTCTCTCTTGCCGTTTGGGCATCTGGGCTTTGTTCTTGGCATTTTGTCGACCGGGAGAATGAAGAGCGTGTCACTGTTAGGTTAGGTTGAGAGTATGCGGGCAGTGGGCAAATCAGCCCTCTTGTGCTTTTTGATCTCCTCACTTGAGATTCAATTTCACGCGACCCTGCCACTTTGATCTGGCCCACGCCTTCATTAACCAGGTCCAACACTTGCCTTTCTTGGATCTTGCCCCTCCTGACAAAGGTAATCGGGTTTGTGGGGGTGTGGCCAGGGTTAGTCGGGGTGTGCCTAGGGTTTGTGGGGGTGTGGCATGATCTCTGGGATGTGCCGAGGGTTTGTGGGGGTGTGTGCCCCCTTGGACTTTAGGATTAGGTTTGAGTGTTGGGCTGGTGGATGTATATGTGTGACTGGGATAGGTAAGGCTGCAGAGTTTTGAGTGGTGAGGTATGAGGTTCTATGGGGCTTAGTGGTGAAGCCAGGTGAATCTGGCCCATGCCTTTCATTATCTTGGTCCGTCACCACTTGGTTCAATGGACCGGGTGTGCACTGGGACACATCATCAGTAATGCATCCTCGGATCATGGGGTGTTTCGGGTCTTTCATCATTAAACACCCTCCCCGAGATGACCCAGCCGGAGTTGATCAAGCTCGGCTTGTGTTTTCCCATGGACCAGGATAATGAGAGGCATGTAACTATGAGGGTAATGACGTTTTTAAACATCATTACCTGGCATCTGTATGCCTGGGGATGCATGGGTTAAATTGACAGTGTTTACTGGGCATTCGGTGTCTCTGCACCTGAGTTTAGTGGTGGCTTGTTTTCTGTGGACCCAGCTTGGGTTTAACTTTCTGGTTCTCTCTTGCCGTTTGGGCATCTGGGCTTTGTTCTTGGCATTTTGTCGACCGGGAGAATGAAGAGCGTGTCACTGTTAGGTTAGGTTGAGAGTATGCGGGCAGTGGGCAAATCAGCCCTCTTGTGCTTTTTGATCTCCTCACTTGAGATTCAATTTCACGCGACCCTGCCACTTTGATCTGGCCCACGCCTTCATTAACCAGGTCCAACACTTGCCTTTCTTGGATCTTGCCCCTCCTGACAAAGGTAATCGGGTTTGTGGGGGTGTGGCCAGGGTTAGTCGGGGTGTGCCTAGGGTTTGTGGGGGTGTGTTTAGTCGGGATGTGCCTAGGGTTTGTGGGGGTGTGTTAGTCGCATTAGGGTTAGGTTGAGAGTATGCGGGCAGTGGGCAAATCAGCCCTCTTGTGCTTTTTGATCTCCTCACTTGAGATTCAATTTCACGCGACCCTGCCACTTTGATCTGGCCCACGCCTTCATTAACCAGGTCCAACACTTGCCTTTCTTGGATCTTGCCCCTCCTGACAAAGGTAATCGGGTTTGTGGGGGAGTGGCCAGGGTTAGTCGGGGTGTGCCTCGGGTTTGTGGGGGTGTGGCATGATCTCTGGGATGTGCCGAGGGTTTGTGGGGGTGTGTGCCCCCTTGGACTTTAGGATTAGGTTTGAGTGTTGGGCTGGTGGATGTATATGTGTGACTGGGATAGGTAAGGCTGCAGAGTTTTGAGTGGTGAGGTATGAGGTGCTATTGGGCTTAGGCTCATGTGGTGAAGCCAGGTGAATCTGGCCCATGCCTTTCATTATCGTGGTCCGACACCACTTGGTTCAATGGACCGGGTGTGCACTGGGACACATCATCAGTAATGCATCCTCGGATCATGGGGTGTTTCGGGTCTTTCATCATTAAACACCCTCCCCGAGATGACCCAGCCGGAGTTGATCAAGCTCGGCTTGTGTTTTCCCATGGACCAGGATAATGAGAGGCATGTAACTATGAGGGTAATGACGTTTTTAAACATCATTACCTGGCATTTGTATGCCTGGGGATGCATGGGTTAAATTGACTGTGTTTACTGGGCATTCGGTGTCTCTGCACCTGAGTTTAGTGGTGGCTTGTTTTCTGTGGACCCAGCTTGGGTTTAACTTTCTGGTTCTCTCTTGCCGTTTGGGCATCTGGGCTTTGTTCTTGGCATTTTGTCGACCGGGAGAATGAAGAGCGTGTCACTGTTAGGTTAGGTTGAGAGTATGCGGGCAGTGGGCAAATCAGCCCTCTTGTGCTTTTTGATCTCCTCACTTGAGATTCAATTTCACGCGACCCTGCCACTTTGATCTGGCCCACGCCTTCATTAACCAGGTCCAACACTTGCCTTTCTTGGATCTTGCCCCTCCTGACAAAGGTAATCGGGTTTGTGGGGGTGTGGCCAGGGTTAGTCGGGGTGTGCCTAGGGTTTGTGGGGGTGTGGCATGATCTCTGGGATGTGCCGAGGGTTTGTGGGGGTGTGTGCCCCCTTGGACTTTAGGATTAGGTTTGAGTGTTGGGCTGGTGGATGTATATGTGTGACTGGGATAGGTAAGGCTGCAGAGTTTTGAGTGGTGAGGTATGAGGTTCTATGGGGCTTAGTGGTGAAGCCAGGTGAATCTGGCCCATGCCTTTCATTATCTTGGTCCGTCACCACTTGGTTCAATGGACCGGGTGTGCACTGGGACACATCATCAGTAATGCATCCTCGGATCATGGGGTGTTTCGGGTCTTTCATCATTAAACACCCTCCCCGAGATGGCCCAGCCGGAGTTGATCAAGCTCGGCTTGTGTTTTCCCATGGACCAGGATAATGAGAGGCATGTAACTATGAGGGTAATGACGTTTTTAAACATCATTACCTGGCATCTGTATGCCTGGGGATGCATGGGTTAAATTGACAGTGTTTACTGGGCATTCGGTGTCTCTGCACCTGAGTTTAGTGGTGGCTTGTTTTCTGTGGACCCAGCTTGGGTTTAACTTTCTGGTTCTCTCTTGCCGTTTGGGCATCTGGGCTTTGTTCTTGGCATTTTGTCGACCGGGAGAATGAAGAGCGTGTCACTGTTAGGTTAGGTTGAGAGTATGCGGGCAGTGGGCAAATCAGCCCTCTTGTGCTTTTTGATCTCCTCACTTGAGATTCAATTTCACGCGACCCTGCCACTTTGATCTGGCCCACGCCTTCATTAACCAGGTCCAACACTTGCCTTTCTTGGATCTTGCCCCTCCTGACAAAGGTAATCGGGTTTGTGGGGGAGTGGCCAGGGTTAGTCGGGGTGTGCCTAGGGTTTGTGGGGGTGTGGCATGATCACTGGGATGTGCCGAGGGTTTGTGGGGGTGTGTGCCCCCTTGGATTTTAGGATTAGGTTTGAGTGTTGGGCTGGTGGATGTATATGTGTGACTGGGAGAGGTAAGGCTGCAGAGTTTGGAGTGGTGAGGTATGAGGTGCTCTGGCGCATAGGCTCGTGTGGTGAAGCCAGGTGAATCTGGCCCATGCCTTTCATTATCGTGGTCCGACACCACTTGGTTCAATGGACCGGGTGTGCACTGGGACACATCATCAGTAATGCATCCTCGGATCATGGGGTGTTTCGGGTCTTTCATCATTAAACACCCTCCCCGAGATGACCCAGCCGGAGTTGATCAAGCTCGGCTTGTGTTTTCCCATGGACCAGGATAATGAGAGGCATGTAACTATGAGGGTAATGACGTTTTTAAACATCATTACCTGGCATCTGTATGCCTGGGGATGAATGGGTTAAATTGACAGTGTTTACTGGGCATTCGGTGTCTCTGCACCTGAGTTTAGTGGTGGCTTGTTTTCTGTGGACCCAGCTTGGGTTTAACTTTCTGGTTCTCTCTTGCCGTTTGGGCATCTGGGCTTTGTTCTTGGCATTTTGTCGACCGGGAGAATGAAGAGCGTGTCACTGTTAGGTTAGGTTGAGAGTATGCGGGCAGTGGGCAAATCAGCCCTCTTGTGCTTTTTGATCTCCTCACTTGAGATTCAATTTCACGCGACCCTGCCACTTTGATCTGGCCCACGCCTTCATTAACCAGGTCCAACACTTGCCTTTCTTGGATCTTGCCCCTCCTGACAAAGGTAATCGGGTTTGTGGGGGTGTGGCCAGGGTTAGTCGGGGTGTGCCTAGGGTTTGTGGGGGTGTGGCATGATCTCTGGGATGTGCCGAGGGTTTGTGGGGGTGTGTGCCCCCTTGGACTTTAGGATTAGGTTTGAGTGTTGGGCTGGTGGATGTATATGTGTGACTGGGATAGGTAAGGCTGCAGAGTTTTGAGTGGTGAGGTATGAGGTTCTATGGGGCTTAGTGGTGAAGCCAGGTGAATCTGGCCCATGCCTTTCATTATCGTGGTCCGACACCACTTGTTTCAATGGACCGGGTGTGCACTGGGACACATCATCAGTAATGCATCCTCGGATCATGGGGTGTTTCGGGTCTTTCATCATTAAACACCCTCCCCGAGTTGACCCAGCCGGAGTTGATCAAGCTCGGCTTGTGTTTTCCCATGGACCAGGATAATGAGAGGCATGTAACTATGAGGGTAATGACGTTTTTAAACATCATTACCTGGCATCTGTATGCCTGGGGATGAATGGGTTAAATTGACAGTGTTTACTGGGCATTCGGTGTCTCTGCACCTGAGTTTAGTGGTGGCTTGTTTTCTGTGGACCCAGCTTGGGTTTAACTTTCTGGTTCTCTCTTGCCGTTTGGGCATCTGGGCTTTGTTCTTGGCATTTTGTCGACCGGGAGAATGAAGAGCGTGTCACTGTTAGGTTAGGTTGAGAGTATGCGGGCAGTGGGCAAATCAGCCCTCTTGTGCTTTTTGATCTCCTCACTTGAGATTCAATTTCACGCGACCCTGCCACTTTGATCTGGCCCACGCCTTCATTAACCAGGTCCAACACTTGCCTTTCTTGGATCTTGCCCCTCCTGACAAAGGTAATCGGGTTTGTGGGGGAGTGGCCAGGGTTAGTCGGGGTGTGCCTAGGGTTTGTGGGGGTGTGGCATGATCACTGGGATGTGCCGAGGGTTTGTGGGGGTGTGTGCCCCCTTGGATTTTAGGATTAGGTTTGAGTGTTGGGCTGGTGGATGTATATGTGTGACTGGGAGAGGTAAGGCTGCAGAGTTTGGAGTGGTGAGGTATGAGGTGCTCTGGCGCATAGGCTCGTGTGGTGAAGCCAGGTGAATCTGGCCCATGCCTTTCATTATCGTGGTCCGACACCACTTGGTTCAATGGACCGGGTGTGCACTGGGACACATCATCAGTAATGCATCCTCGGATCATGGGGTGTTTCGGGTCTTTCATCATTAAACACCCTCCCCGAGATGACCCAGCCGGAGTTGATCAAGCTCGGCTTGTGTTTTCCCATGGACCAGGATAATGAGAGGCATGTAACTATGAGGGTAATGACGTTTTTAAACATCATTACCTGGCATCTGTATGCCTGGGGATGAATGGGTTAAATTGACAGTGTTTACTGGGCATTCGGTGTCTCTGCACCTGAGTTTAGTGGTGGCTTGTTTTCTGTGGACCCAGCTTGGGTTTAACTTTCTGGTTCTCTCTTGCCGTTTGGGCATCTGGGCTTTGTTCTTGGCATTTTGTCGACCGGGAGAATGAAGAGCGTGTCACTGTTAGGTTAGGTTGAGAGTATGCGGGCAGTGGGCAAATCAGCCCTCTTGTGCTTTTTGATCTCCTCACTTGAGATTCAATTTCACGCGACCCTGCCACTTTGATCTGGCCCACGCCTTCATTAACCAGGTCCAACACTTGCCTTTCTTGGATCTTGCCCCTCCTGACAAAGGTAATCGGGTTTGTGGGGGAGTGGCCAGGGTTAGTCGGGGTGTGCCTAGGGTTTGTGGGGGTGTGGCATGATCACTGGGATGTGCCGAGGGTTTGTGGGGGTGTGTGCCCCCTTGTACTTTAGGATTAGGTTTGAGTGTTGGGCTGGTGGATGTATATGTGTGACTGGGATAGGTAAGGCTGCAGAGTTTGGAGTGGTGATGTATGAGGTGCTATTGGGCTTAGGCTTGTGTGGTGAAGCTAGGTGAATCTGGCCCATGCCTTTCATTATCGTGGTCCGACACCACTTGGTTCAATGGACCGGGTGTGCACTGGGACACATCATCAGTAATGCATCCTCGGAGCATGGGGTGTTTCGGGTCTTTCATCATTAAACAGCCTCCCCGAGATGACCCAGCCGGAGTTGATCAAGCTCGGCTTGTGTTTTCCCATGGACCAGGATAATGAGAGGCATGTAACTATGAGGGTAATGACGTTTTTAAACATCATTACCTGGCATCTGTATGCCTGGGATTGCATGGGTTAAATTGACAGTGTTTACTGGGCATTAGGGTTAGGATGCATTAGGGTTAGGGTTAGGGTTAGGTTGAGAGTATGCGGGCAGTGGGCAAATCAGCCCTCTTGTGCTTTTTGATCTCCTCACTTGAGATTCAATTTCACGCGACCCTGCCACTTTGATCTGGCCCACGCCTTCATTAACCAGGTCCAACACTTGCCTTTCTTGGATCTTGCCCCTCCTGACAAAGGTAATCGGGTTTGTGGGGGAGTGGCCAGGGTTAGTCGGGGTGTGCCTAGGGTTTGTGGGGGTGTGGCATGATCTCTGGGATGTGCCGAGGGTTTGTGGGGGTGTGTGCCCCCTTGGACTTTAGGATTAGGTTTGAGTGTTGGGCTGGTGGATGTATATGTGTGACTGGGATAGGTAAGGCTGCAGAGTTTTGAGTGGTGAGGTATGAGGTTCTATGGGGCTTAGTGGTGAAGCCAGGTGAATCTGGCCCATGCCTTTCATTATCGTGGTCCGACACCACTTGGTTCAATGGACCGGGTGTGCACTGGGACACATCATCAGTAATGCATCCTCGGATCATCGGGTGTTTCGGGTCTTTCATCATTAAACACCCTCCCCGAGATGACCCAGCCGGAGTTGATCAAGCTCGCCTTGTGTTTTCCCATGGACCAGGATAATGAGAGGCATGTAACTATGAGGGTAATGACGTTTTTAAACATCATTACCTGGCATCTGTATGCCTGGGGATGCATGGGTTAAATTGACAGTGTTTACTGGGCATTCGGTGTCTCTGCACCTGAGTTTAGTGGTGGCTTGTTTTCGGTGGACCCAGCTTGGGTTTAACTTTCTGGTTCTCTCTTGCCGTTTGGGCATCTGGGCTTTGTCCTTGGCATTTTGTCGACCGGGAGAATGAAGAGCGTGTCACTGTTAGGTTAGGTTGAGAGTATGCGGGCAGTGGGCAAATCAGCCCTCTTGTGCTTTTTGATCTCCTCACTTGAGATTCAATTTCACGCGACCCTGCCACTTTGATCTGGCCCACGCCTTCATTAACCAGGTCCAACACTTGCCTTTCTTGGATCTTGCCCCTCCTGACAAAGGTAATCGGGTTTGTGGGGGAGTGGCCAGGGTTAGTCGGGGTGTGCCTAGGGTTTGTGGGGGTGTGGCATGATCTCTGGGATGTGCCGAGGGTTTGTGGGGGTGTGTGCCCCCTTGGACTTTAGGATTAGGTTTGAGTGTTGGGCTGGTGGATGTATATGTGTGACTGGGATAGGTAAGGCTGCAGAGTTTTGAGTGGTGAGGTATGAGGTTCTATGGGGCTTAGTGGTGAAGCCAGGTGAATCTGGCCCATGCCTTTCATTATCGTGGTCCGACACCACTTGGTTCAATGGACCGGGTGTGCACTGGGACACATCATCAGTAATGCATCCTCGGATCATCGGGTGTTTCGGGTCTTTCATCATTAAACACCCTCCCCGAGATGACCCAGCCGGAGTTGATCAAGCTCGGCTTGTGTTTTCCCATGGACCAGGATAATGAGAGGCATGTAACTATGAGGGTAATGACGTTTTTAAACATCATTACCTGGCATCTGTATGCCTGGGGATGCATGGGTTAAATTGACAGTGTTTACTGGGCATTCGGTGTCTCTGCACCTGAGTTTAGTGGTGGCTTGTTTTCGGTGGACCCAGCTTGGGTTTAACTTTCTGGTTCTCTCTTGCCGTTTGGGCATCTGGGCTTTGTTCTTGGCATTTTGTCGACCGGGAGAATGAAGAGCGTGTCACTGTTAGGTTAGGTTGAGAGTATGCGGGCAGTGGGCAAATCAGCCCTCTTGTGCTTTTTGATCTCCTCACTTGAGATTCAATTTCACGCGACCCTGCCACTTTGATCTGGCCCACGCCTTCATTAACCAGGTCCAACACTTGCCTTTCTTGGATCTTGCCCCTCCTGACAAAGGTAATCGGGTTTGTGGGGGAGTGGCCAGGGTTAGTCGGGGTGTGCCTAGGGTTTGTGGGGGTGTGGCATGATCTCTGGGATGTGCCGAGGGTTTGTGGGGGTGTGTGCCCCCTTGGACTTTAGGATTAGGTTTGAGTGTTGGGCTGGTGGATGTATATGTGTGACTGGGATAGGTAAGGCTGCAGAGTTTTGAGTGGTGAGGTATGAGGTTCTATGGGGCTTAGTGGTGAAGCCAGGTGAATCTGGCCCATGCCTTTCATTATCGTGGTCCGACACCACTTGGTTCAATGGACCGGGTGTGCACTGGGACACATCATCAGTAATGCATCCTCGGATCATCGGGTGTTTCGGGTCTTTCATCATTAAACACCCTCCCCGAGATGACCCAGCCGGAGTTGATCAAGCTCGGCTTGTGTTTTCCCATGGACCAGGATAATGAGAGGCATGTAACTATGAGGGTAATGACGTTTTTAAACATCATTACCTGGCATCTGTATGCCTGGGGATGCATGGGTTAAATTGACAGTGTTTACTGGGCATTCGGTGTCTCTGCACCTGAGTTTAGTGGTGGCTTGTTTTCGGTGGACCCAGCTTGGGTTTAACTTTCTGGTTCTCTCTTGCCGTTTGGGCATCTGGGCTTTGTTCTTGGCATTTTGTCGACCGGGAGAATGAAGAGCGTGTCACTGTTAGGTTAGGTTGAGAGTATGCGGGCAGTGGGCAAATCAGCCCTCTTGTGCTTTTTGATCTCCTCACTTGAGATTCAATTTCACGCGACCCTGCCACTTTGATCTGGCCCACGCCTTCATTAACCAGGTCCAACACTTGCCTTTCTTGGATCTTGCCCCTCCTGACAAAGGTAATCGGGTTTGTGGGGGAGTGGCCAGGGTTAGTCGGGGTGTGCCTAGGGTTTGTGGGGGTGTGGCATGATCTCTGGGATGTGCCGAGGGTTTGTGGGGGTGTGTGCCCCCTTGGACTTTAGGATTAGGTTTGAGTGTTGGGCTGGTGGATGTATATGTGTGACTGGGATAGGTAAGGCTGCAGAGTTTTGAGTGGTGAGGTATGAGGTTCTATGGGGCTTAGTGGTGAAGCCAGGTGAATCTGGCCCATGCCTTTCATTATCGTGGTCCGACACCACTTGGTTCAATGGACCGGGTGTGCACTGGGACACATCATCAGTAATGCATCCTCGGATCATCGGGTGTTTCGGGTCTTTCATCATTAAACACCCTCCCCGAGATGACCCAGCCGGAGTTGATCAAGCTCGGCTTGTGTTTTCCCATGGACCAGGATAATGAGAGGCATGTAACTATGAGGGTAATGACGTTTTTAAACATCATTACCTGGCATCTGTATGCCTGGGGATGCATGGGTTAAATTGACAGTGTTTACTGGGCATTCGGTGTCTCTGCACCTGAGTTTAGTGGTGGCTTGTTTTCGGTGGACCCAGCTTGGGTTTAACTTTCTGGTTCTCTCTTGCCGTTTGGGCATCTGGGCTTTGTTCTTGGCATTTTGTCGACCGGGAGAATGAAGAGCGTGTCACTGTTAGGTTAGGTTGAGAGTATGCGGGCAGTGGGCAAATCAGCCCTCTTGTGCTTTTTGATCTCCTCACTTGAGATTCAATTTCACGCGACCCTGCCACTTTGATCTGGCCCACGCCTTCATTAACCAGGTCCAACACTTGCCTTTCTTGGATCTTGCCCCTCCTGACAAAGGTAATCGGGTTTGTGGGGGAGTGGCCAGGGTTAGTCGGGGTGTGCCTAGGGTTTGTGGGGGTGTGGCATGATCTCTGGGATGTGCCGAGGGTTTGTGGGGGTGTGTGCCCCCTTGGACTTTAGGATTAGGTTTGAGTGTTGGGCTGGTGGATGTATATGTGTGACTGGGATAGGTAAGGCTGCAGAGTTTTGAGTGGTGAGGTATGAGGTTCTATGGGGCTTAGTGGTGAAGCCAGGTGAATCTGGCCCATGCCTTTCATTATCCTGGTCCGACACCACTTGGTTCAATGGACCGGGTGTGCACTGGGACACATCATCAGTAATGCATCCTCGGATCATCGGGTGTTTCGGGTCTTTCATCATTAAACACCCTCCCCGAGATGACCCAGCCGGAGTTGATCAAGCTCGGCTTGTGTTTTCCCATGGACCAGGATAATGAGAGGCATGTAACTATGAGGGTAATGACGTTTTTAAACATCATTACCTGGCATCTGTATGCCTGGGGATGCATGGGTTAAATTGACAGTGTTTACTGGGCATTCGGTGTCTCTGCACCTGAGTTTAGTGGTGGCTTGTTTTCGGTGGACCCAGCTTGGGTTTAACTTTCTGGTTCTCTCTTGCCGTTTGGGCATCTGGGCTTTGTTCTTGGCATTTTGTCGACCGGGAGAATGAAGAGCGTGTCACTGTTAGGTTAGGTTGAGAGTATGCGGGCAGTGGGCAAATCAGCCCTCTTGTGCTTTTTGATCTCCTCACTTGAGATTCAATTTCACGCGACCCTGCCACTTTGATCTGGCCCACGCCTTCATTAACCAGGTCCAACACTTGCCTTTCTTGGATCTTGCCCCTCCTGACAAAGGTAATCGGGTTTGTGGGGGAGTGGCCAGGGTTAGTCGGGGTGTGCCTAGGGTTTGTGGGGGTGTGGCATGATCTCTGGGATGTGCCGAGGTTTTGTGGGGGTGTGTGCCCCCTTGGACTTTAGGATTAGGTTTGAGTGTTGGGCTGGTGGATGTATATGTGTGACTGGGATAGGTAAGGCTGCAGAGTTTTGAGTGGTGAGGTATGAGGTTCTATGGGGCTTAGTGGTGAAGCCAGGTGAATCTGGCCCATGCCTTTCATTATCGTGGTCCGACACCACTTGGTTCAATGGACCGGGTGTGCACTGGGACACATCATCAGTAATGCATCCTCGGATCATCGGGTGTTTCGGGTCTTTCATCATTAAACACCCTCCCCGAGATGACCCAGCCGGAGTTGATCAAGCTCGGCTTGTGTTTTCCCATGGACCAGGATAATGAGAGGCATGTAACTATGAGGGTAATGACGTTTTTAAACATCATTACCTGGCATCTGTATGCCTGGGGATGCATGGGTTAAATTGACAGTGTTTACTGGGCATTCGGTGTCTCTGCACCTGAGTTTAGTGGTGGCTTGTTTTCGGTGGACCCAGCTTGGGTTTAACTTTCTGGTTCTCTCTTGCCGTTTTGGCATCTGGGCTTTGTTCTTGGCATTTTGTCGACCGGGAGAATGAAGAGCGTGTCACTGTTAGGTTAGGTTGAGAGTATGCGGGCAGTGGGCAAATCAGCCCTCTTGTGCTTTTTGATCTCCTCACTTGAGATTCAATTTCACGCGACCCTGCCACTTTGATCTGGCCCACGCCTTCATTAACCAGGTCCAACACTTGCCTTTCTTGGATCTTGCCCCTCCTGACAAAGGTAATCGGGTTTGTGGGGGTGTGGCCAGGGTTAGTCGGGGTGTGCCTAGGGTTTGTGGGGGTGTGTTTAGTCGGGGTGTGCCTAGGGTTTGTGGGGGTGTGTTAGACGCATTAGGGTTAGGTTGAGAGTATGCGGGCAGTGGGCAAATCAGCCCTCTTGTGCTTTTTGATCTCCTCACTTGAGATTCAATTTCACGCGACCCTGCCACTTTGATCTGGCCCACGCCTTCATTAACCAGGTCCAACACTTGCCTTTCTTGGATCTTGCCCCTCCTGACAAAGGTAATCGGGTTTGTGGGGGGGTTAGGTTGAGAGTATGCGGGCAGTGGGCAAATCAGCCCTCTTGTGCTTTTTGATCTCCTCACTTGAGATTCAATTTCACGCGACCCTGCCACTTTGATCTGGCCCACGCCTTCATTAACCAGGTCCAACACTTGCCTTTCTTGGATCTTGCCCCATCCTGACAAAGGTAATCGGGTTTGTGGGGGAGTGGCCAGGGTTAGTCGGGGTGTGCCTAGGGTTTATGGGGGTGTGGCATGATCTCTGGGATGTGCCGAGGGTTTGTTGGGGTGTGTGGGTTAGGGTTAGGGTTAGGTTGAGAGTATGCGGGCAGTGGGCAAATCAGCCCTCTTGTGCTTTTTGATCTCCTCACTTGAGATTCAATTTCACGCGACCCTGCCACTTTGATCTAGGGTTAGGGTTAGGTTGAGAGTATGCGGGCAGTGGGCAAATCAGCCCTCTTGTGCTTTTTGATCTCCTCACTTGAGATTCAATTTCACTCGACCCTGCCACTTTGATCTGGCCCACGCCTTCATTAACCAGATCCAACACTTGCCTTTCTTGGATATTGCCCCTCCTGACAAAGATAATCGGGTTTGTGGGGGAGTGGCCAGGGTTAGTCGGGGTGTGCCTAGGGTTTGTGGGGGTGTGGCATGATCTCTGGGATGTGCCGAGGGTTTGTGGGGGTGTGTGCCCCCTTGGACTTTAGGATTAGGTTTGAGTGTTGGGCTGGTGGATGTATATGTGTGACTGGGATAGGTAAGGCTGCAGAGTTTTGAGTGGTGAGGTATGAGGTGCTATTGGGCTTAGGCTTGTGTGGTGAAGCTAGGTGAATCTGGCCCATGCCTTTCATTATCATGGTCCGACACCACTTGGTTCAATGGACCGGGTGTGCACTGGGACACATCATCAGTAATGCATCCTCGGATCATGGGGTGTTTCGGGTCTTTCATCATTAAACACCCTCCCCGAGATGACCCAGCCGGAGTTGATCAAGCTCGGCTTGTGTTTTCCCATGGACCAGGATAATGAGAGACATGTAACTATGATGGTAATGTTGTTTTTAAACATCATTACCTGGCATCTGTATGCCTGGGATTGCATGGGTTAAATTGACAGTGTTTACTGGGCATTCGGTGTCTCTGCACCTGAGTTTAGTGGTGGCTTGTTTTCGGTGGACCCAGCTTGGGTTTAACTTTCTGGTTCTCTCTTGCCGTTTGGGCATCTGGGCTTTCTTCTTGGCATTTTGTCGACCGGGAGAATGAAGAGCGTGTCACTGTTAGGTTAGGTTGAGAGTATGCGGGCAGTGGGCAAATCAGCCCTCTTGTGCTTTTTGATCTCCTCACTTGAGATTCAATTTCACGCGACCCTGCCACTTTGATCTGGCCCACGCCTTCATTAACCAGGTCCAACACTTGCCTTTCTTGGATCTTGCCCCATCCTGACAAAGGTAATCGGGTTTGTGGGGGAGTGGCCAGGGTTAGTCGGGGTGTGCCTAGGGTTTATGGGGGTGTGGCATGATCTCTGGGATGTGCCGAGGGTTTGTTGGGGTGTGTGGGTTAGGGTTAGGGTTAGGTTGAGAGTATGCGGGCAGTGGGCAAATCAGCCCTCTTGTGCTTTTTGATCTCCTCACTTGAGATTCAATTTCACGCGACCCTGCCACTTTGATCTAGGGTTAGGGTTAGGTTGAGAGTATGCGGGCAGTGGGCAAATCAGCCCTCTTGTGCTTTTTGATCTCCTCACTTGAGATTCAATTTCACTCGACCCTGCCACTTTGATCTGGCCCACGCCTTCATTAACCAGATCCAACACTTGCCTTTCTTGGATATTGCCCCTCCTGACAAAGATAATCGGGTTTGTGGGGGAGTGGCCAGGGTTAGTCGGGGTGTGCCTAGGGTTTGTGGGGGTGTGGCATGATCTCTGGGATGTGCCGAGGGTTTGTGGGGGTGTGTGCCCCCTTGGACTTTAGGATTAGGTTTGAGTGTTGGGCTGGTGGATGTATATGTGTGACTGGGATAGGTAAGGCTGCAGAGTTTTGAGTGGTGAGGTATGAGGTGCTATTGGGCTTAGGCTTGTGTGGTGAAGCTAGGTGAATCTGGCCCATGCCTTTCATTATCATGGTCCGACACCACTTGGTTCAATGGACCGGGTGTGCACTGGGACACATCATCAGTAATGCATCCTCGGATCATGGGGTGTTTCGGGTCTTTCATCATTAAACACCCTCCCCGAGATGACCCAGCCGGAGTTGATCAAGCTCGGCTTGTGTTTTCCCATGGACCAGGATAATGAGAGACATGTAACTATGATGGTAATGTTGTTTTTAAACATCATTACCTGGCATCTGTATGCCTGGGATTGCATGGGTTAAATTGACAGTGTTTACTGGGCATTCGGTGTCTCTGCACCTGAGTTTAGTGGTGGCTTGTTTTCGGTGGACCCAGCTTGGGTTTAACTTTCTGGTTCTCTCTTGCCGTTTGGGCATCTGGGCTTTCTTCTTGGCATTTTGTCGACCGGGAGAATGAAGAGCGTGTCACTGTTAGGTTAGGTTGAGAGTATGCGGGCAGTGGGCAAATCAGCCCTCTTGTGCTTTTTGATCTCCTCACTTGAGATTCAATTTCACGCGACCCTGCCACTTTGATCTGGCCCACGCCTTCATTAACCAGGTCCAACACTTGCCTTTCTTGGATCTTGCCCCATCCTGACAAAGGTAATCGGGTTTGTGGGGGAGTGGCCAGGGTTAGTCGGGGTGTGCCTAGGGTTTATGGGGGTGTGGCATGATCTCTGGGATGTGCCGAGGGTTTGTTGGGGTGTGTGGGTTAGGGTTAGGGTTAGGTTGAGAGTATGCGGGCAGTGGGCAAATCAGCCCTCTTGTGCTTTTTGATCTCCTCACTTGAGATTCAATTTCACGCGACCCTGCCACTTTGATCTAGGGTTAGGGTTAGGTTGAGAGTATGCGGGCAGTGGGCAAATCAGCCCTCTTGTGCTTTTTGATCTCCTCACTTGAGATTCAATTTCACTCGACCCTGCCACTTTGATCTGGCCCACGCCTTCATTAACCAGATCCAACACTTGCCTTTCTTGGATATTGCCCCTCCTGACAAAGATAATCGGGTTTGTGGGGGAGTGGCCAGGGTTAGTCGGGGTGTGCCTAGGGTTTGTGGGGGTGTGGCATGATCTCTGGGATGTGCCGAGGGTTTGTGGGGGTGTGTGCCCCCTTGGACTTTAGGATTAGGTTTGAGTGTTGGGCTGGTGGATGTATATGTGTGACTGGGATAGGTAAGGCTGCAGAGTTTTGAGTGGTGAGGTATGAGGTGCTATTGGGCTTAGGCTTGTGTGGTGAAGCTAGGTGAATCTGGCCCATGCCTTTCATTATCATGGTCCGACACCACTTGGTTCAATGGACCGGGTGTGCACTGGGACACATCATCAGTAATGCATCCTCGGATCATGGGGTGTTTCGGGTCTTTCATCATTAAACACCCTCCCCGAGATGACCCAGCCGGAGTTGATCAAGCTCGGCTTGTGTTTTCCCATGGACCAGGATAATGAGAGACATGTAACTATGATGGTAATGTTGTTTTTAAACATCATTACCTGGCATCTGTATGCCTGGGATTGCATGGGTTAAATTGACAGTGTTTACTGGGCATTCGGTGTCTCTGCACCTGAGTTTAGTGGTGGCTTGTTTTCGGTGGACCCAGCTTGGGTTTAACTTTCTGGTTCTCTCTTGCCGTTTGGGCATCTGGGCTTTCTTCTTGGCATTTTGTCGACCGGGAGAATGAAGAGCGTGTCACTGTTAGGTTAGGTTGAGAGTATGCGGGCAGTGGGCAAATCAGCCCTCTTGTGCTTTTTGATCTCCTCACTTGAGATTCAATTTCACGCGACCCTGCCACTTTGATCTGGCCCACGCCTTCATTAACCAGGTCCAACACTTGCCTTTCTTGGATCTTGCCCCATCCTGACAAAGGTAATCGGGTTTGTGGGGGAGTGGCCAGGGTTAGTCGGGGTGTGCCTAGGGTTTATGGGGGTGTGGCATGATCTCTGGGATGTGCCGAGGGTTTGTTGGGGTGTGTGGGTTAGGGTTAGGGTTAGGTTGAGAGTATGCGGGCAGTGGGCAAATCAGCCCTCTTGTGCTTTTTGATCTCCTCACTTGAGATTCAATTTCACGCGACCCTGCCACTTTGATCTAGGGTTAGGGTTAGGTTGAGAGTATGCGGGCAGTGGGCAAATCAGCCCTCTTGTGCTTTTTGATCTCCTCACTTGAGATTCAATTTCACTCGACCCTGCCACTTTGATCTGGCCCACGCCTTCATTAACCAGATCCAACACTTGCCTTTCTTGGATATTGCCCCTCCTGACAAAGATAATCGGGTTTGTGGGGGAGTGGCCAGGGTTAGTCGGGGTGTGCCTAGGGTTTGTGGGGGTGTGGCATGATCTCTGGGATGTGCCGAGGGTTTGTGGGGGTGTGTGCCCCCTTGGACTTTAGGATTAGGTTTGAGTGTTGGGCTGGTGGATGTATATGTGTGACTGGGATAGGTAAGGCTGCAGAGTTTTGAGTGGTGAGGTATGAGGTGCTATTGGGCTTAGGCTTGTGTGGTGAAGCTAGGTGAATCTGGCCCATGCCTTTCATTATCATGGTCCGACACCACTTGGTTCAATGGACCGGGTGTGCACTGGGACACATCATCAGTAATGCATCCTCGGATCATGGGGTGTTTCGGGTCTTTCATCATTAAACACCCTCCCCGAGATGACCCAGCCGGAGTTGATCAAGCTCGGCTTGTGTTTTCCCATGGACCAGGATAATGAGAGACATGTAACTATGATGGTAATGTTGTTTTTAAACATCATTACCTGGCATCTGTATGCCTGGGATTGCATGGGTTAAATTGACAGTGTTTACTGGGCATTCGGTGTCTCTGCACCTGAGTTTAGTGGTGGCTTGTTTTCGGTGGACCCAGCTTGGGTTTAACTTTCTGGTTCTCTCTTGCCGTTTGGGCATCTGGGCTTTCTTCTTGGCATTTTGTCGACCGGGAGAATGAAGAGCGTGTCACTGTTAGGTTAGGTTGAGAGTATGCGGGCAGTGGGCAAATCAGCCCTCTTGTGCTTTTTGATCTCCTCACTTGAGATTCAATTTCACGCGACCCTGCCACTTTGATCTGGCCCACGCCTTCATTAACCAGGTCCAACACTTGCCTTTCTTGGATCTTGCCCCATCCTGACAAAGGTAATCGGGTTTGTGGGGGAGTGGCCAGGGTTAGTCGGGGTGTGCCTAGGGTTTATGGGGGTGTGGCATGATCTCTGGGATGTGCCGAGGGTTTGTTGGGGTGTGTGGGTTAGGGTTAGGGTTAGGTTGAGAGTATGCGGGCAGTGGGCAAATCAGCCCTCTTGTGCTTTTTGATCTCCTCACTTGAGATTCAATTTCACGCGACCCTGCCACTTTGATCTAGGGTTAGGGTTAGGTTGAGAGTATGCGGGCAGTGGGCAAATCAGCCCTCTTGTGCTTTTTGATCTCCTCACTTGAGATTCAATTTCACTCGACCCTGCCACTTTGATCTGGCCCACGCCTTCATTAACCAGATCCAACACTTGCCTTTCTTGGATATTGCCCCTCCTGACAAAGATAATCGGGTTTGTGGGGGAGTGGCCAGGGTTAGTCGGGGTGTGCCTAGGGTTTGTGGGGGTGTGGCATGATCTCTGGGATGTGCCGAGGGTTTGTGGGGGTGTGTGCCCCCTTGGACTTTAGGATTAGGTTTGAGTGTTGGGCTGGTGGATGTATATGTGTGACTGGGATAGGTAAGGCTGCAGAGTTTTGAGTGGTGAGGTATGAGGTGCTATTGGGCTTAGGCTTGTGTGGTGAAGCTAGGTGAATCTGGCCCATGCCTTTCATTATCATGGTCCGACACCACTTGGTTCAATGGACCGGGTGTGCACTGGGACACATCATCAGTAATGCATCCTCGGATCATGGGGTGTTTCGGGTCTTTCATCATTAAACACCCTCCCCGAGATGACCCAGCCGGAGTTGATCAAGCTCGGCTTGTGTTTTCCCATGGACCAGGATAATGAGAGACATGTAACTATGATGGTAATGTTGTTTTTAAACATCATTACCTGGCATCTGTATGCCTGGGATTGCATGGGTTAAATTGACAGTGTTTACTGGGCATTCGGTGTCTCTGCACCTGAGTTTAGTGGTGGCTTGTTTTCGGTGGACCCAGCTTGGGTTTAACTTTCTGGTTCTCTCTTGCCGTTTGGGCATCTGGGCTTTCTTCTTGGCATTTTGTCGACCGGGAGAATGAAGAGCGTGTCACTGTTAGGTTAGGTTGAGAGTATGCGGGCAGTGGGCAAATCAGCCCTCTTGTGCTTTTTGATCTCCTCACTTGAGATTCAATTTCACGCGACCCTGCCACTTTGATCTGGCCCACGCCTTCATTAACCAGGTCCAACACTTGCCTTTCTTGGATCTTGCCCCATCCTGACAAAGGTAATCGGGTTTGTGGGGGAGTGGCCAGGGTTAGTCGGGGTGTGCCTAGGGTTTATGGGGGTGTGGCATGATCTCTGGGATGTGCCGAGGGTTTGTTGGGGTGTGTGGGTTAGGGTTAGGGTTAGGTTGAGAGTATGCGGGCAGTGGGCAAATCAGCCCTCTTGTGCTTTTTGATCTCCTCACTTGAGATTCAATTTCACGCGACCCTGCCACTTTGATCTAGGGTTAGGGTTAGGTTGAGAGTATGCGGGCAGTGGGCAAATCAGCCCTCTTGTGCTTTTTGATCTCCTCACTTGAGATTCAATTTCACTCGACCCTGCCACTTTGATCTGGCCCACGCCTTCATTAACCAGATCCAACACTTGCCTTTCTTGGATATTGCCCCTCCTGACAAAGATAATCGGGTTTGTGGGGGAGTGGCCAGGGTTAGTCGGGGTGTGCCTAGGGTTTGTGGGGGTGTGGCATGATCTCTGGGATGTGCCGAGGGTTTGTGGGGGTGTGTGCCCCCTTGGACTTTAGGATTAGGTTTGAGTGTTGGGCTGGTGGATGTATATGTGTGACTGGGATAGGTAAGGCTGCAGAGTTTTGAGTGGTGAGGTATGAGGTGCTATTGGGCTTAGGCTTGTGTGGTGAAGCTAGGTGAATCTGGCCCATGCCTTTCATTATCATGGTCCGACACCACTTGGTTCAATGGACCGGGTGTGCACTGGGACACATCATCAGTAATGCATCCTCGGATCATGGGGTGTTTCGGGTCTTTCATCATTAAACACCCTCCCCGAGATGACCCAGCCGGAGTTGATCAAGCTCGGCTTGTGTTTTCCCATGGACCAGGATAATGAGAGACATGTAACTATGATGGTAATGTTGTTTTTAAACATCATTACCTGGCATCTGTATGCCTGGGATTGCATGGGTTAAATTGACAGTGTTTACTGGGCATTCGGTGTCTCTGCACCTGAGTTTAGTGGTGGCTTGTTTTCGGTGGACCCAGCTTGGGTTTAACTTTCTGGTTCTCTCTTGCCGTTTGGGCATCTGGGCTTTCTTCTTGGCATTTTGTCGACCGGGAGAATGAAGAGCGTGTCACTGTTAGGTTAGGTTGAGAGTATGCGGGCAGTGGGCAAATCAGCCCTCTTGTGCTTTTTGATCTCCTCACTTGAGATTCAATTTCACGCGACCCTGCCACTTTGATCTGGCCCACGCCTTCATTAACCAGGTCCAACACTTGCCTTTCTTGGATCTTGCCCCATCCTGACAAAGGTAATCGGGTTTGTGGGGGAGTGGCCAGGGTTAGTCGGGGTGTGCCTAGGGTTTATGGGGGTGTGGCATGATCTCTGGGATGTGCCGAGGGTTTGTTGGGGTGTGTGGGTTAGGGTTAGGGTTAGGTTGAGAGTATGCGGGCAGTGGGCAAATCAGCCCTCTTGTGCTTTTTGATCTCCTCACTTGAGATTCAATTTCACGCGACCCTGCCACTTTGATCTAGGGTTAGGGTTAGGTTGAGAGTATGCGGGCAGTGGGCAAATCAGCCCTCTTGTGCTTTTTGATCTCCTCACTTGAGATTCAATTTCACGCGACCCTGCCACTTTGATCTGGCCCACGCCTTCATTAACCAGGTCCAACACTTGCCTTTCTTGGATCTTGCCCCTCCTGACAAAGGTAATCGGGTTTGTGGGGGAGTGGCCAGGGTTAGTCGGGGTGTGCCTAGGGTTTGTGGGGGTGTGGCATGATCTCTGGGATGTGCCGAGGGTTTGTGGGGGTGTGTGCCCCCTTGGACTTTAGGATTAGGTTTGAGTGTTGGGCTGGTGGATGTATATGTGACTGGGATAGGTAAGGCTGCAGAATTTAGAGTGGTGAGGTATGAGGTGCTGTGGCGCATAGGCTCGTGTGGTGAAGCCAGGTGAATCTGGCCCATGCCTTTCATTATCGTGGTCCGACACCACTTGGTTCAATGGACCGGGTGTGCACTGGGACACATCATCAGTAATGCATCCTCGGATCATCGGGTGTTTCGGGTCTTTCATCATTAAACACCCTCCCCGAGTTGACCCAGCCGGAGTTGATCAAGCTCGGCTTGTGTTTTCCCATGGAACACGATAATGAGAGGCATGTAACTATGAGGGTAATGACGTTTTTAAACATCATTACCTGGCATCTGTATGCCAGGGATTGCATGGGTTAAATTGACAGTGTTTACTGGGCATTCGGTGTCTCTGCACCTGAGTATAGTGGTGACTGGTTTTCTGTGGACCCAGCTTGGGTTTAACTTTCTGGTTCTCTCTCGCCGTTTGGGCATCTGGGCTTTATTGTTGGCATTTTGTCGACCGGGAGAATGAAGAGCGTGTCACTGTTAGGTTAGGTTGAGAGTATGCGGGCAGTGGGCAAATCAGCCCTCTTGTGCTTTTTGATCTCCTCACTTGAGATTCAATTTCACGCGACCCTGCCACTTTGATCTGGCCCACGCCTTCATTAACCAGGTCCAACACTTGCCTTTCTTGGATCTTGCCCCTCCTGACAAAGGTAATCGGGTTTGTGGGGGTGTGGCCAGGGTTAGTCGGGGTGTGCCTAGGGTTTGTGGGGGTGTGTTTAGTCGGGATGTGCCTAGGGTTTGTGGGGGTGTGTTAGTCGCATTAGGGTTAGGTTGAGAGTATGCGGGCAGTGGGCAAATCAGCCCTCTTGTGCTTTTTGATCTCCTCACTTGAGATTCAATTTCACGCGACCCTGCCACTTTGATCTGGCCCACGCCTTCATTAACCAGGTCCAACACTTGCCTTTCTTGGATCTTGCCCCTCCTGACAAAGGTAATCGGGTTTGTGGGGGAGTGGCCAGGGTTAGTCGGGGTGTGCCTCGGGTTTGTGGGGGTGTGGCATGATCTCTGGGATGTGCCGAGGGTTTGTGGGGGTGTGTGCCCCCTTGGACTTTAGGATTAGGTTTGAGTGTTGGGCTGGTGGATGTATATGTGTGACTGGGATAGGTAAGGCTGCAGAGTTTTGAGTGGTGAGGTATGAGGTGCTATTGGGCTTAGGCTCATGTGGTGAAGCCAGGTGAATCTGGCCCATGCCTTTCATTATCGTGGTCCGACACCACTTGGTTCAATGGACCGGGTGTGCACTGGGACACATCATCAGTAATGCATCCTCGGATCATGGGGTGTTTCGGGTCTTTCATCATTAAACACCCTCCCCGAGATGACCCAGCCGGAGTTGATCAAGCTCGGCTTGTGTTTTCCCATGGACCAGGATAATGAGAGGCATGTAACTATGAGGGTAATGACGTTTTTAAACATCATTACCTGGCATTTGTATGCCTGGGGATGCATGGGTTAAATTGACTGTGTTTACTGGGCATTCGGTGTCTCTGCACCTGAGTTTAGTGGTGGCTTGTTTTCTGTGGACCCAGCTTGGGTTTAACTTTCTGGTTCTCTCTTGCCGTTTGGGCATCTGGGCTTTGTTCTTGGCATTTTGTCGACCGGGAGAATGAAGAGCGTGTCACTGTTAGGTTAGGTTGAGAGTATGCGGGCAGTGGGCAAATCAGCCCTCTTGTGCTTTTTGATCTCCTCACTTGAGATTCAATTTCACGCGACCCTGCCACTTTGATCTGGCCCACGCCTTCATTAACCAGGTCCAACACTTGCCTTTCTTGGATCTTGCCCCTCCTGACAAAGGTAATCGGGTTTGTGGGGGTGTGGCCAGGGTTAGTCGGGGTGTGCCTAGGGTTTGTGGGGGTGTGGCATGATCTCTGGGATGTGCCGAGGGTTTGTGGGGGTGTGTGCCCCCTTGGACTTTAGGATTAGGTTTGAGTGTTGGGCTGGTGGATGTATATGTGTGACTGGGATAGGTAAGGCTGCAGAGTTTTGAGTGGTGAGGTATGAGGTTCTATGGGGCTTAGTGGTGAAGCCAGGTGAATCTGGCCCATGCCTTTCATTATCTTGGTCCGTCACCACTTGGTTCAATGGACCGGGTGTGCACTGGGACACATCATCAGTAATGCATCCTCGGATCATGGGGTGTTTCGGGTCTTTCATCATTAAACACCCTCCCCGAGATGGCCCAGCCGGAGTTGATCAAGCTCGGCTTGTGTTTTCCCATGGACCAGGATAATGAGAGGCATGTAACTATGAGGGTAATGACGTTTTTAAACATCATTACCTGGCATCTGTATGCCTGGGGATGCATGGGTTAAATTGACAGTGTTTACTGGGCATTCGGTGTCTCTGCACCTGAGTTTAGTGGTGGCTTGTTTTCTGTGGACCCAGCTTGGGTTTAACTTTCTGGTTCTCTCTTGCCGTTTGGGCATCTGGGCTTTGTTCTTGGCATTTTGTCGACCGGGAGAATGAAGAGCGTGTCACTGTTAGGTTAGGTTGAGAGTATGCGGGCAGTGGGCAAATCAGCCCTCTTGTGCTTTTTGATCTCCTCACTTGAGATTCAATTTCACGCGACCCTGCCACTTTGATCTGGCCCACGCCTTCATTAACCAGGTCCAACACTTGCCTTTCTTGGATCTTGCCCCTCCTGACAAAGGTAATCGGGTTTGTGGGGGTGTGGCCAGGGTTAGTCGGGGTGTGCCTAGGGTTTGTGGGGGTGTGGCATGATCTCTGGGATGTGCCGAGGGTTTGTGGGGGTGTGTGCCCCCTTGGACTTTAGGATTAGGTTTGAGTGTTGGGCTGGTGGATGTATATGTGTGACTGGGATAGGTAAGGCTGCAGAGTTTTGAGTGGTGAGGTATGAGGTTCTATGGGGCTTAGTGGTGAAGCCAGGTGAATCTGGCCCATGCCTTTCATTATCGTGGTCCGACACCACTTGTTTCAATGGACCGGGTGTGCACTGGGACACATCATCAGTAATGCATCCTCGGATCATGGGGTGTTTCGGGTCTTTCATCATTAAACACCCTCCCCGAGTTGACCCAGCCGGAGTTGATCAAGCTCGGCTTGTGTTTTCCCATGGACCAGGATAATGAGAGGCATGTAACTATGAGGGTAATGACGTTTTTAAACATCATTACCTGGCATCTGTATGCCTGGGGATGAATGGGTTAAATTGACAGTGTTTACTGGGCATTCGGTGTCTCTGCACCTGAGTTTAGTGGTGGCTTGTTTTCTGTGGACCCAGCTTGGGTTTAACTTTCTGGTTCTCTCTTGCCGTTTGGGCATCTGGGCTTTGTTCTTGGCATTTTGTCGACCGGGAGAATGAAGAGCGTGTCACTGTTAGGTTAGGTTGAGAGTATGCGGGCAGTGGGCAAATCAGCCCTCTTGTGCTTTTTGATCTCCTCACTTGAGATTCAATTTCACGCGACCCTGCCACTTTGATCTGGCCCACGCCTTCATTAACCAGGTCCAACACTTGCCTTTCTTGGATCTTGCCCCTCCTGACAAAGGTAATCGGGTTTGTGGGGGAGTGGCCAGGGTTAGTCGGGGTGTGCCTAGGGTTTGTGGGGGTGTGGCATGATCACTGGGATGTGCCGAGGGTTTGTGGGGGTGTGTGCCCCCTTGGATTTTAGGATTAGGTTTGAGTGTTGGGCTGGTGGATGTATATGTGTGACTGGGAGAGGTAAGGCTGCAGAGTTTGGAGTGGTGAGGTATGAGGTGCTCTGGCGCATAGGCTCGTGTGGTGAAGCCAGGTGAATCTGGCCCATGCCTTTCATTATCGTGGTCCGACACCACTTGGTTCAATGGACCGGGTGTGCACTGGGACACATCATCAGTAATGCATCCTCGGATCATGGGGTGTTTCGGGTCTTTCATCATTAAACACCCTCCCCGAGATGACCCAGCCGGAGTTGATCAAGCTCGGCTTGTGTTTTCCCATGGACCAGGATAATGAGAGGCATGTAACTATGAGGGTAATGACGTTTTTAAACATCATTACCTGGCATCTGTATGCCTGGGGATGAATGGGTTAAATTGACAGTGTTTACTGGGCATTCGGTGTCTCTGCACCTGAGTTTAGTGGTGGCTTGTTTTCTGTGGACCCAGCTTGGGTTTAACTTTCTGGTTCTCTCTTGCCGTTTGGGCATCTGGGCTTTGTTCTTGGCATTTTGTCGACCGGGAGAATGAAGAGCGTGTCACTGTTAGGTTAGGTTGAGAGTATGCGGGCAGTGGGCAAATCAGCCCTCTTGTGCTTTTTGATCTCCTCACTTGAGATTCAATTTCACGCGACCCTGCCACTTTGATCTGGCCCACGCCTTCATTAACCAGGTCCAACACTTGCCTTTCTTGGATCTTGCCCCTCCTGACAAAGGTAATCGGGTTTGTGGGGGAGTGGCCAGGGTTAGTCGGGGTGTGCCTAGGGTTTGTGGGGGTGTGGCATGATCACTGGGATGTGCCGAGGGTTTGTGGGGGTGTGTGCCCCCTTGTACTTTAGGATTAGGTTTGAGTGTTGGGCTGGTGGATGTATATGTGTGACTGGGATAGGTAAGGCTGCAGAGTTTGGAGTGGTGATGTATGAGGTGCTATTGGGCTTAGGCTTGTGTGGTGAAGCTAGGTGAATCTGGCCCATGCCTTTCATTATCGTGGTCCGACACCACTTGGTTCAATGGACCGGGTGTGCACTGGGACACATCATCAGTAATGCATCCTCGGAGCATGGGGTGTTTCGGGTCTTTCATCATTAAACAGCCTCCCCGAGATGACCCAGCCGGAGTTGATCAAGCTCGGCTTGTGTTTTCCCATGGACCAGGATAATGAGAGGCATGTAACTATGAGGGTAATGACGTTTTTAAACATCATTACCTGGCATCTGTATGCCTGGGATTGCATGGGTTAAATTGACAGTGTTTACTGGGCATTAGGGTTAGGATGCATTAGGGTTAGGGTTAGGTTGAGAGTATGCGGGCAGTGGGCAAATCAGCCCTCTTGTGCTTTTTGATCTCCTCACTTGAGATTCAATTTCACGCGACCCTGCCACTTTGATCTGGCCCACGCCTTCATTAACCAGGTCCAACACTTGCCTTTCTTGGATCTTGCCCCTCCTGACAAAGGTAATCGGGTTTGTGGGGGAGTGGCCAGGGTTAGTCGGGGTGTGCCTAGGGTTTGTGGGGGTGTGGCATGATCTCTGGGATGTGCCGAGGGTTTGTGGGGGTGTGTGCCCCCTTGGACTTTAGGATTAGGTTTGAGTGTTGGGCTGGTGGATGTATATGTGTGACTGGGATAGGTAAGGCTGCAGAGTTTTGAGTGGTGAGGTATGAGGTTCTATGGGGCTTAGTGGTGAAGCCAGGTGAATCTGGCCCATGCCTTTCATTATCGTGGTCCGACACCACTTGGTTCAATGGACCGGGTGTGCACTGGGACACATCATCAGTAATGCATCCTCGGATCATCGGGTGTTTCGGGTCTTTCATCATTAAACACCCTCCCCGAGATGACCCAGCCGGAGTTGATCAAGCTCGGCTTGTGTTTTCCCATGGACCAGGATAATGAGAGGCATGTAACTATGAGGGTAATGACGTTTTTAAACATCATTACCTGGCATCTGTATGCCTGGGGATGCATGGGTTAAATTGACAGTGTTTACTGGGCATTCGGTGTCTCTGCACCTGAGTTTAGTGGTGGCTTGTTTTCGGTGGACCCAGCTTGGGTTTAACTTTCTGGTTCTCTCTTGCCGTTTGGGCATCTGGGCTTTGTTCTTGGCATTTTGTCGACCGGGAGAATGAAGAGCGTGTCACTGTTAGGTTAGGTTGAGAGTATGCGGGCAGTGGGCAAATCAGCCCTCTTGTGCTTTTTGATCTCCTCACTTGAGATTCAATTTCACGCGACCCTGCCACTTTGATCTGGCCCACGCCTTCATTAACCAGGTCCAACACTTGCCTTTCTTGGATCTTGCCCCTCCTGACAAAGGTAATCGGGTTTGTGGGGGAGTGGCCAGGGTTAGTCGGGGTGTGCCTAGGGTTTGTGGGGGTGTGGCATGATCTCTGGGATGTGCCGAGGGTTTGTGGGGGTGTGTGCCCCCTTGGACTTTAGGATTAGGTTTGAGTGTTGGGCTGGTGGATGTATATGTGTGACTGGGATAGGTAAGGCTGCAGAGTTTTGAGTGGTGAGGTATGAGGTTCTATGGGGCTTAGTGGTGAAGCCAGGTGAATCTGGCCCATGCCTTTCATTATCGTGGTCCGACACCACTTGGTTCAATGGACCGGGTGTGCACTGGGACACATCATCAGTAATGCATCCTCGGATCATCGGGTGTTTCGGGTCTTTCATCATTAAACACCCTCCCCGAGATGACCCAGCCGGAGTTGATCAAGCTCGGCTTGTGTTTTCCCATGGACCAGGATAATGAGAGGCATGTAACTATGAGGGTAATGACGTTTTTAAACATCATTACCTGGCATCTGTATGCCTGGGGATGCATGGGTTAAATTGACAGTGTTTACTGGGCATTCGGTGTCTCTGCACCTGAGTTTAGTGGTGGCTTGTTTTCGGTGGACCCAGCTTGGGTTTAACTTTCTGGTTCTCTCTTGCCGTTTGGGCATCTGGGCTTTGTTCTTGGCATTTTGTCGACCGGGAGAATGAAGAGCGTGTCACTGTTAGGTTAGGTTGAGAGTATGCGGGCAGTGGGCAAATCAGCCCTCTTGTGCTTTTTGATCTCCTCACTTGAGATTCAATTTCACGCGACCCTGCCACTTTGATCTGGCCCACGCCTTCATTAACCAGGTCCAACACTTGCCTTTCTTGGATCTTGCCCCTCCTGACAAAGGTAATCGGGTTTGTGGGGGAGTGGCCAGGGTTAGTCGGGGTGTGCCTAGGGTTTGTGGGGGTGTGGCATGATCTCTGGGATGTGCCGAGGGTTTGTGGGGGTGTGTGCCCCCTTGGACTTTAGGATTAGGTTTGAGTGTTGGGCTGGTGGATGTATATGTGTGACTGGGATAGGTAAGGCTGCAGAGTTTTGAGTGGTGAGGTATGAGGTTCTATGGGGCTTAGTGGTGAAGCCAGGTGAATCTGGCCCATGCCTTTCATTATCGTGGTCCGACACCACTTGGTTCAATGGACCGGGTGTGCACTGGGACACATCATCAGTAATGCATCCTCGGATCATCGGGTGTTTCGGGTCTTTCATCATTAAACACCCTCCCCGAGATGACCCAGCCGGAGTTGATCAAGCTCGGCTTGTGTTTTCCCATGGACCAGGATAATGAGAGGCATGTAACTATGAGGGTAATGACGTTTTTAAACATCATTACCTGGCATCTGTATGCCTGGGGATGCATGGGTTAAATTGACAGTGTTTACTGGGCATTCGGTGTCTCTGCACCTGAGTTTAGTGGTGGCTTGTTTTCGGTGGACCCAGCTTGGGTTTAACTTTCTGGTTCTCTCTTGCCGTTTGGGCATCTGGGCTTTGTTCTTGGCATTTTGTCGACCGGGAGAATGAAGAGCGTGTCACTGTTAGGTTAGGTTGAGAGTATGCGGGCAGTGGGCAAATCAGCCCTCTTGTGCTTTTTGATCTCCTCACTTGAGATTCAATTTCACGCGACCCTGCCACTTTGATCTGGCCCACGCCTTCATTAACCAGGTCCAACACTTGCCTTTCTTGGATCTTGCCCCTCCTGACAAAGGTAATCGGGTTTGTGGGGGAGTGGCCAGGGTTAGTCGGGGTGTGCCTAGGGTTTGTGGGGGTGTGGCATGATCTCTGGGATGTGCCGAGGGTTTGTGGGGGTGTGTGCCCCCTTGGACTTTAGGATTAGGTTTGAGTGTTGGGCTGGTGGATGTATATGTGTGACTGGGATAGGTAAGGCTGCAGAGTTTTGAGTGGTGAGGTATGAGGTTCTATGGGGCTTAGTGGTGAAGCCAGGTGAATCTGGCCCATGCCTTTCATTATCGTGGTCCGACACCACTTGGTTCAATGGACCGGGTGTGCACTGGGACACATCATCAGTAATGCATCCTCGGATCATCGGGTGTTTCGGGTCTTTCATCATTAAACACCCTCCCCGAGATGACCCAGCCGGAGTTGATCAAGCTCGGCTTGTGTTTTCCCATGGACCAGGATAATGAGAGGCATGTAACTATGAGGGTAATGACGTTTTTAAACATCATTACCTGGCATCTGTATGCCTGGGGATGCATGGGTTAAATTGACAGTGTTTACTGGGCATTCGGTGTCTCTGCACCTGAGTTTAGTGGTGGCTTGTTTTCGGTGGACCCAGCTTGGGTTTAACTTTCTGGTTCTCTCTTGCCGTTTGGGCATCTGGGCTTTGTTCTTGGCATTTTGTCGACCGGGAGAATGAAGAGCGTGTCACTGTTAGGTTAGGTTGAGAGTATGCGGGCAGTGGGCAAATCAGCCCTCTTGTGCTTTTTGATCTCCTCACTTGAGATTCAATTTCACGCGACCCTGCCACTTTGATCTGGCCCACGCCTTCATTAACCAGGTCCAACACTTGCCTTTCTTGGATCTTGCCCCTCCTGACAAAGGTAATCGGGTTTGTGGGGGAGTGGCCAGGGTTAGTCGGGGTGTGCCTAGGGTTTGTGGGGGTGTGGCATGATCTCTGGGATGTGCCGAGGGTTTGTGGGGGTGTGTGCCCCCTTGGACTTTAGGATTAGGTTTGAGTGTTGGGCTGGTGGATGTATATGTGTGACTGGGATAGGTAAGGCTGCAGAGTTTTGAGTGGTGAGGTATGAGGTTCTATGGGGCTTAGTGGTGAAGCCAGGTGAATCTGGCCCATGCCTTTCATTATCGTGGTCCGACACCACTTGGTTCAATGGACCGGGTGTGCACTGGGACACATCATCAGTAATGCATCCTCGGATCATCGGGTGTTTCGGGTCTTTCATCATTAAACACCCTCCCCGAGATGACCCAGCCGGAGTTGATCAAGCTCGGCTTGTGTTTTCCCATGGACCAGGATAATGAGAGGCATGTAACTATGAGGGTAATGACGTTTTTAAACATCATTACCTGGCATCTGTATGCCTGGGGATGCATGGGTTAAATTGACAGTGTTTACTGGGCATTCGGTGTCTCTGCACCTGAGTTTAGTGGTGGCTTGTTTTCGGTGGACCCAGCTTGGGTTTAACTTTCTGGTTCTCTCTTGCCGTTTGGGCATCTGGGCTTTGTTCTTGGCATTTTGTCGACCGGGAGAATGAAGAGCGTGTCACTGTTAGGTTAGGTTGAGAGTATGCGGGCAGTGGGCAAATCAGCCCTCTTGTGCTTTTTGATCTCCTCACTTGAGATTCAATTTCACGCGACCCTGCCACTTTGATCTGGCCCACGCCTTCATTAACCAGGTCCAACACTTGCCTTTCTTGGATCTTGCCCCTCCTGACAAAGGTAATCGGGTTTGTGGGGGAGTGGCCAGGGTTAGTCGGGGTGTGCCTAGGGTTTGTGGGGGTGTGGCATGATCTCTGGGATGTGCCGAGGGTTTGTGGGGGTGTGTGCCCCCTTGGACTTTAGGATTAGGTTTGAGTGTTGGGCTGGTGGATGTATATGTGTGACTGGGATAGGTAAGGCTGCAGAGTTTTGAGTGGTGAGGTATGAGGTTCTATGGGGCTTAGTGGTGAAGCCAGGTGAATCTGGCCCATGCCTTTCATTATCCTGGTCCGACACCACTTGGTTCAATGGACCGGGTGTGCACTGGGACACATCATCAGTAATGCATCCTCGGATCATCGGGTGTTTCGGGTCTTTCATCATTAAACACCCTCCCCGAGATGACCCAGCCGGAGTTGATCAAGCTCGGCTTGTGTTTTCCCATGGACCAGGATAATGAGAGGCATGTAACTATGAGGGTAATGACGTTTTTAAACATCATTACCTGGCATCTGTATGCCTGGGGATGCATGGGTTAAATTGACAGTGTTTACTGGGCATTCGGTGTCTCTGCACCTGAGTTTAGTGGTGGCTTGTTTTCGGTGGACCCAGCTTGGGTTTAACTTTCTGGTTCTCTCTTGCCGTTTGGGCATCTGGGCTTTGTTCTTGGCATTTTGTCGACCGGGAGAATGAAGAGCGTGTCACTGTTAGGTTAGGTTGAGAGTATGCGGGCAGTGGGCAAATCAGCCCTCTTGTGCTTTTTGATCTCCTCACTTGAGATTCAATTTCACGCGACCCTGCCACTTTGATCTGGCCCACGCCTTCATTAACCAGGTCCAACACTTGCCTTTCTTGGATCTTGCCCCTCCTGACAAAGGTAATCGGGTTTGTGGGGGAGTGGCCAGGGTTAGTCGGGGTGTGCCTAGGGTTTGTGGGGGTGTGGCATGATCTCTGGGATGTGCCGAGGTTTTGTGGGGGTGTGTGCCCCCTTGGACTTTAGGATTAGGTTTGAGTGTTGGGCTGGTGGATGTATATGTGTGACTGGGATAGGTAAGGCTGCAGAGTTTTGAGTGGTGAGGTATGAGGTTCTATGGGGCTTAGTGGTGAAGCCAGGTGAATCTGGCCCATGCCTTTCATTATCGTGGTCCGACACCACTTGGTTCAATGGACCGGGTGTGCACTGGGACACATCATCAGTAATGCATCCTCGGATCATCGGGTGTTTCGGGTCTTTCATCATTAAACACCCTCCCCGAGATGACCCAGCCGGAGTTGATCAAGCTCGGCTTGTGTTTTCCCATGGACCAGGATAATGAGAGGCATGTAACTATGAGGGTAATGACGTTTTTAAACATCATTACCTGGCATCTGTATGCCTGGGGATGCATGGGTTAAATTGACAGTGTTTACTGGGCATTCGGTGTCTCTGCACCTGAGTTTAGTGGTGGCTTGTTTTCGGTGGACCCAGCTTGGGTTTAACTTTCTGGTTCTCTCTTGCCGTTTTGGCATCTGGGCTTTGTTCTTGGCATTTTGTCGACCGGGAGAATGAAGAGCGTGTCACTGTTAGGTTAGGTTGAGAGTATGCGGGCAGTGGGCAAATCAGCCCTCTTGTGCTTTTTGATCTCCTCACTTGAGATTCAATTTCACGCGACCCTGCCACTTTGATCTGGCCCACGCCTTCATTAACCAGGTCCAACACTTGCCTTTCTTGGATCTTGCCCCTCCTGACAAAGGTAATCGGGTTTGTGGGGGTGTGGCCAGGGTTAGTCGGGGTGTGCCTAGGGTTTGTGGGGGTGTGTTTAGTCGGGGTGTGCCTAGGGTTTGTGGGGGTGTGTTAGACGCATTAGGGTTAGGTTGAGAGTATGCGGGCAGTGGGCTAATCAGCCCTCTTGTGCTTTTTGATCTCCTCACTTGAGATTCAATTTCACGCGACCCTGCCACTTTGATCTGGCCCACGCCTTCATTAACCAGGTCCAACACTTGCCTTTCTTGGATCTTGCCCCTCCTGACAAAGGTAATCGGGTTTGTGGGGGGGTTAGGGTTAGGGTTAGGGTTAGGTTGAGAGTATGCGGGCAGTGGGCAAATCAGCCCTCTTGTGCTTTTTGATCTCCTCACTTGAGATTCAATTTCACGCGACCCTGCCACTTTGATCTGGCCCACGCCTTCATTAACCAGGTCCAACACTTGCCTTTCTTGGATCTTGCCCCTCCTGACAAAGGTAATCGGGTTTGTGGGGGAGTGGCCAGGGTTAGTCGGGGTGTGCCTAGGGTTTGTGGGGGTGTGGCATGATCTCTGGGATGTGCCGAGGGTTTGTGGGGGTGTGTGCCCCCTTGGACTTTAGGATTAGGTTTGAGTGTTGGGCTGGTGGATGTATATGTGACTGGGATAGGTAAGGCTGCAGAATTTAGAGTGGTGAGGTATGAGGTGCTGTGGCGCATAGGCTCGTGTGGTGAAGCCAGGTGAATCTGGCCCATGCCTTTCATTATCGTGGTCCGACACCACTTGGTTCAATGGACCGGGTGTGCACTGGGACACATCATCAGTAATGCATCCTCGGATCATCGGGTGTTTCGGGTCTTTCATCATTAAACACCCTCCCCGAGTTGACCCAGCCGGAGTTGATCAAGCTCGGCTTGTGTTTTCCCATGGAACACGATAATGAGAGGCATGTAACTATGAGGGTAATGACGTTTTTAAACATCATTACCTGGCATCTGTATGCCAGGGATTGCATGGGTTAAATTGACAGTGTTTACTGGGCATTCGGTGTCTCTGCACCTGAGTATAGTGGTGACTGGTTTTCTGTGGACCCAGCTTGGGTTTAACTTTCTGGTTCTCTCTCGCCGTTTGGGCATCTGGGCTTTATTGTTGGCATTTTGTCGACCGGGAGAATGAAGAGCGTGTCACTGTTAGGTTAGGTTGAGAGTATGCGGGCAGTGGGCAAATCAGCCCTCTTGTGCTTTTTGATCTCCTCACTTGAGATTCAATTTCACGCGACCCTGCCACTTTGATCTGGCCCACGCCTTCATTAACCAGGTCCAACACTTGCCTTTCTTGGATCTTGCCCCTCCTGACAAAGGTAATCGGGTTTGTGGGGGGGTTAGGGTTAGGGTTAGGGTTAGGTTGAGAGTATGCGGGCAGTGGGCAAATCAGCCATCTTGTGCTTTTTGATCTCCTCACTTGAGATTCAATTTCACGCGACCCTGCCACTTTGATCTGGCCCACGCCTTCATTAACCAGGTCCAACACTTGCCTTTCTTGGATCTTGCCCCTCCTGACAAAGGTAATCGGGTTTGTGGGGGAGTGGCCAGGGTTAGTCGGGGTGTGCCTCGGGTTTGTGGGGGTGTGGCATGATCTCTGGGATGTGCCGAGGGTTTGTGGGGGTGTGTGCCCCCTTGGACTTTAGGATTAGGTTTGAGTGTTGGGCTGGTGGATGTATATGTGTGACTGGGATAGGTAAGGCTGCAGAGTTTTGAGTGGTGAGGTATGAGGTGCTATTGGGCTTAGGCTCATGTGGTGAAGCCAGGTGAATCTGGCCCATGCCTTTCATTATCGTGGTCCGACACCACTTGGTTCAATGGACCGGGTGTGCACTGGGACACATCATCAGTAATGCATCCTCGGATCATGGGGTGTTTCGGGTCTTTCATCATTAAACACCCTCCCCGAGATGACCCAGCCGGAGTTGATCAAGCTCGGCTTGTGTTTTCCCATGGACCAGGATAATGAGAGGCATGTAACTATGAGGGTAATGACGTTTTTAAACATCATTACCTGGCATTTGTATGCCTGGGGATGCATGGGTTAAATTGACAGTGTTTACTGGGCATTCGGTGTCTCTGCACCTGAGTTTAGTGGTGGCTTGTTTTCTGTGGACCCAGCTTGGGTTTAACTTTCTGGTTCTCTCTTGCCGTTTGGGCATCTGGGCTTTGTTCTTGGCATTTTGTCGACCGGGAGAATGAAGAGCGTGTCACTGTTAGGTTAGGTTGAGAGTATGCGGGCAGTGGGCAAATCAGCCCTCTTGTGCTTTTTGATCTCCTCACTTGAGATTCAATTTCACGCGACCCTGCCACTTTGATCTGGCCCACGCCTTCATTAACCAGGTCCAACACTTGCCTTTCTTGGATCTTGCCCCTCCTGACAAAGGTAATCGGGTTTGTGGGGGTGTGGCCAGGGTTAGTCGGGGTGTGCCTAGGGTTTGTGGGGGTGTGGCATGATCTCTGGGATGTGCCGAGGGTTTGTGGGGGTGTGTGCCCCCTTGGACTTTAGGATTAGGTTTGAGTGTTGGGCTGGTGGATGTATATGTGTGACTGGGATAGGTAAGGCTGCAGAGTTTTGAGTGGTGAGGTATGAGGTTCTATGGGGCTTAGTGGTGAAGCCAGGTGAATCTGGCCCATGCCTTTCATTATCTTGGTCCGTCACCACTTGGTTCAATGGACCGGGTGTGCACTGGGACACATCATCAGTAATGCATCCTCGGATCATGGGGTGTTTCGGGTCTTTCATCATTAAACACCCTCCCCGAGATGACCCAGCCGGAGTTGATCAAGCTCGGCTTGTGTTTTCCCATGGACCAGGATAATGAGAGGCATGTAACTATGAGGGTAATGACGTTTTTAAACATCATTACCTGGCATCTGTATGCCTGGGGATGCATGGGTTAAATTGACAGTGTTTACTGGGCATTCGGTGTCTCTGCACCTGAGTTTAGTGGTGGCTTGTTTTCTGTGGACCCAGCTTGGGTTTAACTTTCTGGTTCTCTCTTGCCGTTTGGGCATCTGGGCTTTGTTCTTGGCATTTTGTCGACCGGGAGAATGAAGAGCGTGTCACTGTTAGGTTAGGTTGAGAGTATGCGGGCAGTGGGCAAATCAGCCCTCTTGTGCTTTTTGATCTCCTCACTTGAGATTCAATTTCACGCGACCCTGCCACTTTGATCTGGCCCACGCCTTCATTAACCAGGTCCAACACTTGCCTTTCTTGGATCTTGCCCCTCCTGACAAAGGTAATCGGGTTTGTGGGGGTGTGGCCAGGGTTAGTCGGGGTGTGCCTAGGGTTTGTGGGGGTGTGGCATGATCTCTGGGATGTGCCGAGGGTTTGTGGGGGTGTGTGCCCCCTTGGACTTTAGGATTAGGTTTGAGTGTTGGGCTGGTGGATGTATCTGTGTGACTGGGATAGGTAAGGCTGCAGAGTTTTGAGTGGTGAGGTATGAGGTTCTATGGGGCTTAGTGGTGAAGCCAGGTGAATCTGGCCCATGCCTTTCATTATCTTGGTCCGTCACCACTTGGTTCAATGGACCGGGTGTGCACTGGGACACATCATCAGTAATGCATCCTCGGATCATGGGGTGTTTCGGGTCTTTCATCATTAAACACCCTCCCCGAGATGACCCAGCCGGAGTTGATCAAGCTCGGCTTGTGTTTTCCCATGGACCAGGATAATGAGAGGCATGTAACTATGAGGGTAATGACGTTTTTAAACATCATTACCTGGCATCTGTATGCCTGGGGATGCATGGGTTAAATTGACAGTGTTTACTGGGCATTCGGTGTCTCTGCACCTGAGTTTAGTGGTGGCTTGTTTTCTGTGGACCCAGCTTGGGTTTAACTTTCTGGTTCTCTCTTGCCTTTTTGGCATCTGGGCTTTGTTCTTGGCATTTTGTCGACCGGGAGAATGAAGAGCGTGTCACTGTTAGGTTAGGTTGAGAGTATGCGGGCAGTGGGCAAATCAGCCCTCTTGTGCTTTTTGATCTCCTCACTTGAGATTCAATTTCACGCGACCCTGCCACTTTGATCTGGCCCACGCCTTCATTAACCAGGTCCAACACTTGCCTTTCTTGGATCTTGCCCCTCCTGACAAAGGTAATCGGGTTTGTGGGGGTGTGGCCAGGGTTAGTCGGGGTGTGCCTAGGGTTTGTGGGGGTGTGTTTAGTCGGGGTGTGCCTAGGGTTTGTGGGGGTGTGTTAGTCGCATTAGGGTTAGGTTGAGAGTATGCGGGCAGTGGGCAAATCAGCCCTCTTGTGCTTTTTGATCTCCTCACTTGAGATTCAATTTCACGCGACCCTGCCACTTTGATCTGGCCCACGCCTTCATTAACCAGGTCCAACACTTGCCTTTCTTGGATCTTGCCCCTCCTGACAAAGGTAATCGGGTTTGTGGGGGGGTTAGGGTTAGGGTTAGGGTTAGGTTGAGAGTATGCGGGCAGTGGGCAAATCAGCCCTCTTGTGCTTTTTGATCTCCTCACTTGAGATTCAATTTCACGCGACCCTGCCACTTTGATCTGGCCCACGCCTTCATTAACCAGGTCCAACACTTGCCTTTCTTGGATCTTGCCCCTCCTGACAAAGGTAATCGGGTTTGTGGGGGAGTGGCCAGGGTTAGTCGGGGTGTGCCTAGGGTTTGTGGGGGTGTGGCATGATCTCTGGGATGTGCCGAGGGTTTGTGGGGGTGTGTGCCCCCTTGGACTTTAGGATTAGGTTTGAGTGTTGGGCTGGTGGATGTATATGTGACTGGGATAGGTAAGGCTGCAGAATTTAGAGTGGTGAGGTATGAGGTGCTGTGGCGCATAGGCTCGTGTGGTGAAGCCAGGTGAATCTGGCCCATGCCTTTCATTATCGTGGTCCGACAGCACTTGGTTCAATTGACCGGGTGTGCACTGGGACACATCATCAGTAATGCATCCTCGGATCATCGGGTGTTTCGGGTCTTTCATCATTAAACACCCTCCCCGAGATGACCCAGCCGGAGTTGATCAAGCTCGGCTTGTGTTTTCCCATGGACCAGGATAATGAGAGGCATGTAACTATGAGGGTAATGACGTTTTTAAACATCATTACCTGGCATCTGTATGCCTGGGGATGCATGGGTTAAATTGACAGTGTTTACTGGGCATTCGGTGTCTCTGCACCTGAGTTTAGTGGTGGCTTGTTTTCTGTGGACCCAGCTTGGGTTTAACTTTCTGGTTCTCTCTTGCCGTTTGCGCATCTGGGCTTTGTTCTTGGCATTTTGTCGACCGGGAGAATGAAGAGCGTGTCACTGTTAGGTTAGGTTGAGAGTATGCGGGCAGTGGGCAAATCAGCCCTCTTGTGCTTTTTGATCTCCTCACTTGAGATTCAATTTCACGCGACCCTGCCACTTTGATCTGGCCCACGCCTTCATTAACCAGGTCCAACACTTGCCTTTCTTGGATCTTGCCCCTCCTGACAAAGGTAATCGGGTTTGTGGGGGTGTGGCCAGGGTTAGTCGGGGTGTGCCTAGGGTTTGTGGGGGTGTGGCATGATCTCTGGGATGTGCCGAGGGTTTGTGGGGGTGTGTGCCCCCTTGGACTTTAGGATTAGGTTTGAGTGTTGGGCTGGTGGATGTATATGTGTGACTGGGATAGGTAAGGCTGCAGAGTTTTGAGTGGTGAGGTATGAGGTTCTATGGGGCTTAGTGGTGAAGCCAGGTGAATCTGGCCCATGCCTTTCATTATCTTGGTCCGTCACCACTTGGTTCAATGGACCGGGTGTGCACTGGGACACATCATCAGTAATGCATCCTCGGATCATCGGGTGTTTCGGGTCTTTCATCATTAAACACCCTCCCCGAGATGACCCAGCCGGAGTTGATCAAGCTCGGCTTGTGTTTTCCCATGGACCAGGATAATGAGAGGCATGTAACTATGAGGGTAATGACGTTTTTAAACATCATTACCTGGCATCTGTATGCCTGGGGATGCATGGGTTAAATTGACAGTGTTTACTGGGCATTCGGTGTCTCTGCACCTGAGTTTAGTGGTGGCTTGTTTTCTGTGGACCCAGCTTGGGTTTAACTTTCTGGTTCTCTCTTGCCGTTTGCGCATCTGGGCTTTGTTCTTGGCATTTTGTCGACCGGGAGAATGAAGAGCGTGTCACTGTTAGGTTAGGTTGAGAGTATGCGGGCAGTGGGCAAATCAGCCCTCTTGTGCTTTTTGATCTCCTCACTTGAGATTCAATTTCACGCGACCCTGCCACTTTGATCTGGCCCACGCCTTCATTAACCAGGTCCAACACTTGCCTTTCTTGGATCTTGCCCCTCCTGACAAAGGTAATCGGGTTTGTGGGGGTGTGGCCAGGGTTAGTCGGGGTGTGCCTAGGGTTTGTGGGGGTGTGGCATGATCTCTGGGATGTGCCGAGGGTTTGTGGGGGTGCGTGCCCCCTTGGACTTTAGGATTAGGTTTGAGTGTTGGGCTGGTGGATGTATATGTGTGACTGGGATAGGTAAGGCTGCAGAGTTTTGAGTGGTGAGGTATGAGGTTCTATGGGGCTTAGTGGTGAAGCCAGGTGAATCTGGCCCATGCCTTTCATTATCTTGGTCCGTCACCACTTGGTTCAATGGACCGGGTGTGCACTGGGACACATCATCAGTAATGCATCCTCGGATCATGGGGTGTTTCGGGTCTTTCATCATTAAACACCCTCCCCGAGATGACCCAGCCGGAGTTGATCAAGCTCGGCTTGTGTTTTCCCATGGACCAGGATAATGAGAGGCATGTAACTATGAGGGTAATGACGTTTTTAAACATCATTACCTGGCATCTGTATGCCTGGGGATGCATGGGTTAAATTGACAGTGTTTACTGGGCATTCGGTGTCTCTGCACCTGAGTTTAGTGGTGGCTTGTTTTCTGTGGACCCAGCTTGGGTTTAACTTTCTGGTTCTCTCTTGCCGTTTGGGCATCTGGGCTTTGTTCTTGGCATTTTGTCGACCGGGAGAATGAAGAGCGTGTCACTGTTAGGTTAGGTTGAGAGTATGCGGGCAGTGGGCAAATCAGCCCTCTTGTGCTTTTTGATCTCCTCACTTGAGATTCAATTTCACGCGACCCTGCCACTTTGATCTGGCCCACGCCTTCATTAACCAGGTCCAACACTTGCCTTTCTTGGATCTTGCCCCTCCTGACAAAGGTAATCGGGTTTGTGGGGGTGTGGCCAGGGTTAGTCGGGGTGTGCCTAGGGTTTGTGGGGGTGTGGCATGATCTCTGGGATGTGCCGAGGGTTTGTGGGGGTGTGTGCCCCCTTGGACTTTAGGATTAGGTTTGAGTGTTGGGCTGGTGGATGTATATGTGTGACTGGGATAGGTAAGGCTGCAGAGTTTTGAGTGGTGAGGTATGAGGTTCTATGGGGCTTAGTGGTGAAGCCAGGTGAATCTGGCCCATGCCTTTCATTATCTTGGTCCGTCACCACTTGGTTCAATGGACCGGGTGTGCACTGGGACACATCATCAGTAATGCATCCTCGGATCATGGGGTGTTTCGGGTCTTTCATCATTAAACACCCTCCCCGAGATGACCCAGCCGGAGTTGATCAAGCTCGGCTTGTGTTTTCCCATGGACCAGGATAATGAGAGGCATGTAACTATGAGGGTAATGACGTTTTTAAACATCATTACCTGGCATCTGTATGCCTGGGGATGCATGGGTTAAATTGACAGTGTTTACTGGGCATTCGGTGTCTCTGCACCTGAGTTTAGTGGTGGCTTGTTTTCTGTGGACCCAGCTTGGGTTTAACTTTCTGGTTCTCTCTTGCCGTTTGGGCATCTGGGCTTTGTTCTTGGCATTTTGTCGACCGGGAGAATGAAGAGCGTGTCACTGTTAGGTTAGGTTGAGAGTATGCGGGCAGTGGGCAAATCAGCCCTCTTGTGCTTTTTGATCTCCTCACTTGAGATTCAATTTCACGCGACCCTGCCACTTTGATCTGGCCCACGCCTTCATTAACCAGGTCCAACACTTGCCTTTCTTGGATCTTGCCCCTCCTGACAAAGGTAATCGGGTTTGTGGGGGTGTGGCCAGGGTTAGTCGGGGTGTGCCTAGGGTTTGTGGGGGTGTGGCATGATCTCTGGGATGTGCCGAGGGTTTGTGGGGGTGTGTGCCCCCTTGGACTTTAGGATTAGGTTTGAGTGTTGGGCTGGTGGATGTATATGTGTGACTGGGATAGGTAAGGCTGCAGAGTTTTGAGTGGTGAGGTATGAGGTTCTATGGGGCTTAGTGGTGAAGCCAGGTGAATCTGGCCCATGCCTTTCATTATCTTGGTCCGTCACCACTTGGTTCAATGGACCGGGTGTGCACTGGGACACATCATCAGTAATGCATCCTCGGATCATGGGGTGTTTCGGGTCTTTCATCATTAAACACCCTCCCCGAGATGACCCAGCCGGAGTTGATCAAGCTCGGCTTGTGTTTTCCCATGGACCAGGATAATGAGAGGCATGTAACTATGAGGGTAATGACGTTTTTAAACATCATTACCTGGCATCTGTATGCCTGGGGATGCATGGGTTAAATTGACAGTGTTTACTGGGCATTCGGTGTCTCTGCACCTGAGTTTAGTGGTGGCTTGTTTTCTGTGGACCCAGCTTGGGTTTAACTTTCTGGTTCTCTCTTGCCGTTTGGGCATCTGGGCTTTGTTCTTGGCATTTTGTCGACCGGGAGAATGAAGAGCGTGTCACTGTTAGGTTAGGTTGAGAGTATGCGGGCAGTGGGCAAATCAGCCCTCTTGTGCTTTTTGATCTCCTCACTTGAGATTCAATTTCACGCGACCCTGCCACTTTGATCTGGCCCACGCCTTCATTAACCAGGTCCAACACTTGCCTTTCTTGGATCTTGCCCCTCCTGACAAAGGTAATCGGGTTTGTGGGGGTGTGGCCAGGGTTAGTCGGGGTGTGCCTAGGGTTTGTGGGGGTGTGGCATGATCTCTGGGATGTGCCGAGGGTTTGTGGGGGTGTGTGCCCCCTTGGACTTTAGGATTAGGTTTGAGTGTTGGGCTGGTGGATGTATATGTGTGACTGGGATAGGTAAGGCTGCAGAGTTTTGAGTGGTGAGGTATGAGGTTCTATGGGGCTTAGTGGTGAAGCCAGGTGAATCTGGCCCATGCCTTTCATTATCTTGGTCCGTCACCACTTGGTTCAATGGACCGGGTGTGCACTGGGACACATCATCAGTAATGCATCCTCGGATCATGGGGTGTTTCGGGTCTTTCATCATTAAACACCCTCCCCGAGATGACCCAGCCGGAGTTGATCAAGCTCGGCTTGTGTTTTCCCATGGACCAGGATAATGAGAGGCATGTAACTATGAGGGTAATGACGTTTTTAAACATCATTACCTGGCATCTGTATGCCTGGGGATGCATGGGTTAAATTGACAGTGTTTACTGGGCATTCGGTGTCTCTGCACCTGAGTTTAGTGGTGGCTTGTTTTCTGTGGACCCAGCTTGGGTTTAACTTTCTGGTTCTCTCTTGCCGTTTGGGCATCTGGGCTTTGTTCTTGGCATTTTGTCGACCGGGAGAATGAAGAGCGTGTCACTGTTAGGTTAGGTTGAGAGTATGCGGGCAGTGGGCAAATCAGCCCTCTTGTGCTTTTTGATCTCCTCACTTGAGATTCAATTTCACGCGACCCTGCCACTTTGATCTGGCCCACGCCTTCATTAACCAGGTCCAACACTTGCCTTTCTTGGATCTTGCCCCTCCTGACAAAGGTAATCGGGTTTGTGGGGGTGTGGCCAGGGTTAGTCGGGGTGTGCCTAGGGTTTGTGGGGGTGTGGCATGATCTCTGGGATGTGCCGAGGGTTTGTGGGGGTGTGTGCCCCCTTGGACTTTAGGATTAGGTTTGAGTGTTGGGCTGGTGGATGTATATGTGTGACTGGGATAGGTAAGGCTGCAGAGTTTTGAGTGGTGAGGTATGAGGTTCTATGGGGCTTAGTGGTGAAGCCAGGTGAATCTGGCCCATGCCTTTCATTATCTTGGTCCGTCACCACTTGGTTCAATGGACCGGGTGTGCACTGGGACACATCATCAGTAATGCATCCTCGGATCATGGGGTGTTTCGGGTCTTTCATCATTAAACACCCTCCCCGAGATGACCCAGCCGGAGTTGATCAAGCTCGGCTTGTGTTTTCCCATGGACCAGGATAATGAGAGGCATGTAACTATGAGGGTAATGACGTTTTTAAACATCATTACCTGGCATCTGTATGCCTGGGGATGCATGGGTTAAATTGACAGTGTTTACTGGGCATTCGGTGTCTCTGCACCTGAGTTTAGTGGTGGCTTGTTTTCTGTGGACCCAGCTTGGGTTTAACTTTCTGGTTCTCTCTTGCCGTTTGGGCATCTGGGCTTTGTTCTTGGCATTTTGTCGACCGGGAGAATGAAGAGCGTGTCACTGTTAGGTTAGGTTGAGAGTATGCGGGCAGTGGGCAAATCAGCCCTCTTGTGCTTTTTGATCTCCTCACTTGAGATTCAATTTCACGCGACCCTGCCACTTTGATCTGGCCCACGCCTTCATTAACCAGGTCCAACACTTGCCTTTCTTGGATCTTGCCCCTCCTGACCAAGGTAATCGGGTTTGTGGGGGTGTGGCCAGGGTTAGTCGGGGTGTGCCTAGGGTTTGTGGGGGTGTGGCATGATCTCTGGGATGTGCCGAGGGTTTGTGGGGGTGTGTGCCCCCTTGGACTTTAGGATTAGGTTTGAGTGTTGGGCTGGTGGATGTATATGTGTGACTGGGATAGGTAAGGCTGCAGAGTTTTGAGTGGTGAGGTATGAGGTTCTATGGGGCTTAGTGGTGAAGCCAGGTGAATCTGGCCCATGCCTTTCATTATCTTGGTCCGTCACCACTTGGTTCAATGGACCGGGTGTGCACTGGGACACATCATCAGTAATGCATCCTCGGATCATGGGGTGTTTCGGGTCTTTCATCATTAAACACCCTCCCCGAGATGACCCAGCCGGAGTTGATCAAGCTCGGCTTGTGTTTTCCCATGGACCAGGATAATGAGAGGCATGTAACTATGAGGGTAATGACGTTTTTAAACATCATTACCTGGCATCTGTATGCCTGGGGATGCATGGGTTAAATTGACAGTGTTTACTGGGCATTCGGTGTCTCTGCACCTGAGTTTAGTGGTGGCTTGTTTTCTGTGGACCCAGCTTGGGTTTAACTTTCTGGTTCTCTCTTGCCGTTTGGGCATCTGGGCTTTGTTCTTGGCATTTTGTCGACCGGGAGAATGAAGAGCGTGTCACTGTTAGGTTAGGTTGAGAGTATGCGGGCAGTGGGCAAATCAGCCCTCTTGTGCTTTTTGATCTCCTCACTTGAGATTCAATTTCACGCGACCCTGCCACTTTGATCTGGCCCACGCCTTCATTAACCAGGTCCAACACTTGCCTTTCTTGGATCTTGCCCCTCCTGACAAAGGTAATCGGGTTTGTGGGGGTGTGGCCAGGGTTAGTCGGGGTGTGCCTAGGGTTTGTGGGGGTGTGGCATGATCTCTGGGATGTGCCGAGGGTTTGTGGGGGTGTGTGCCCCCTTGGACTTTAGGATTAGGTTTGAGTGTTGGGCTGGTGGATGTATATGTGTGACTGGGATAGGTAAGGCTGCAGAGTTTTGAGTGGTGAGGTATGAGGTTCTATGGGGCTTAGTGGTGAAGCCAGGTGAATCTGGCCCATGCCTTTCATTATCTTGGTCCGTCACCACTTGGTTCAATGGACCGGGTGTGCACTGGGACACATCATCAGTAATGCATCCTCGGATCATGGGGTGTTTCGGGTCTTTCATCATTAAACACCCTCCCCGAGATGACCCAGCCGGAGTTGATCAAGCTCGGCTTGTGTTTTCCCATGGACCAGGATAATGAGAGGCATGTAACTATGAGGGTAATGACGTTTTTAAACATCATTACCTGGCATCTGTATGCCTGGGGATGCATGGGTTAAATTGACAGTGTTTACTGGGCATTCGGTGTCTCTGCACCTGAGTTTAGTGGTGGCTTGTTTTCTGTGGACCCAGCTTGGGTTTAACTTTCTGGTTCTCTCTTGCCGTTTGGGCATCTGGGCTTTGTTCTTGGCATTTTGTCGACCGGGAGAATGAAGAGCGTGTCACTGTTAGGTTAGGTTGAGAGTATGCGGGCAGTGGGCAAATCAGCCCTCTTGTGCTTTTTGATCTCCTCACTTGAGATTCAATTTCACGCGACCCTGCCACTTTGATCTGGCCCACGCCTTCATTAACCAGGTCCAACACTTGCCTTTCTTGGATCTTGCCCCTCCTGACAAAGGTAATCGGGTTTGTGGGGGTGTGGCCAGGGTTAGTCGGGGTGTGCCTAGGGTTTGTGGGGGTGTGGCATGATCTCTGGGATGTGCCGAGGGTTTGTGGGGGTGTGTGCCCCCTTGGACTTTAGGATTAGGTTTGAGTGTTGGGCTGGTGGGTTAGGTTGAGAGTATGCGGGCAGTGGGCAAATCAGCCCTCTTGTGCTTTTTGATCTCCTCACTTGAGATTCAATTTCACGCGACCCTGCCACTTTGATCTGGCCCACGCCTTCATTAACCAGGTCCAACACTTGCCTTTCTTGGATCTTGCCCCTCCTGACAAAGGTAATCGGGTTTGTGGGGGAGTGGCCAGGGTTAGTCGGGGTGTGCCTAGGGTTTGTGGGGGTGTGGCATGATCTCTGGGATGTGCCGAGGGTTTGTGGGGGAGTGTGCCCCCTTGGACTTTAGGATTAGGTTTGAGTGTTGGGCTGGTGGATGTATATGTGTGACGGGGATAGGTAAGGCTGCAGAGTTTTGAGTGGTGAGGTATGAGGTGCTATGGCGCATAGGCTCGTGTGGTGAAGCCAGGTGAATCTGGCCCATGTCTTTCATTATCGTGGTCCGACACCACTTGGTTCACTGGACCGGGTGTGCACTGGGACACATCATCAGTAATGCATCCTCGGATCATGGGGTGTTTCGGGTCTTTCATCATTAAACACCCTCCCCGAGATGACCCAGCCGGAGTTGATCAAGCTCGGCTTGTGTTTTCCCATGGACCAGGATAATGAGAGGCATGTAACTATGAGGGTAATGACGTTTTTAAACATCATTACCTGGCATCTGTATGCCTGGGATTGCATGGGTTAAATTGACAGTGTTTACTGGGCATTCGGTGTCTCTGCACCTGAGTTTAGTGGTGACTGGTTTTCTGTGGACCCAGCTTGGGTTTAACTTTCTGGTTCTCTCTCGCCGTTTGGGCATCTGGGCTTTATTCTTGGCATTTTGTCGACCGGGAGAATGAAGAGCGTGTCACTGTTAGGTTAGGTTGAGAGTATGCGGGCAGTGGGCAAATCAGCCCTCTTGTGCTTTTTGATCTCCTCACTTGAGATTCAATTTCACGCGACCCTGCCACTTTGATCTGGCCCACGCCTTCATTAACCAGGTCCAACACTTGCCTTTCTTGGATCTTGCCCCTCCTGACAAAGGTAATCGGGTTTGTGGGGGAGTGGCCAGGGTTAGTCGGGGTGTGCCTAGGGTTTGTGGGGGTGTGGCATGATCTCTGGGATGTGCCGAGGGTTTGTGGGGGAGTGTGCCCCCTTGGACTTTAGGATTAGGTTTGAGTGTTGGGCTGGTGGATGTATATGTGTGACGGGGATAGGTAAGGCTGCAGAGTTTTGAGTGGTGAGGTATGAGGTGCTATGGCGCATAGGCTCGTGTGGTGAAGCCAGGTGAATCTGGCCCATGTCTTTCATTATCGTGGTCCGACACCACTTGGTTCACTGGACCGGGTGTGCACTGGGACACATCATCAGTAATGCATCCTCGGATCATGGGGTGTTTCGGGTCTTTCATCATTAAACACCCTCCCCGAGATGACCCAGCCGGAGTTGATCAAGCTCGGCTTGTGTTTTCCCATGGACCAGGATAATGAGAGGCATGTAACTATGAGGGTAATGACGTTTTTAAACATCATTACCTGGCATCTGTATGCCTGGGATTGCATGGGTTAAATTGACAGTGTTTACTGGGCATTCGGTGTCTCTGCACCTGAGTTTAGTGGTGACTGGTTTTCTGTGGACCCAGCTTGGGTTTAACTTTCTGGTTCTCTCTCGCCGTTTGGGCATCTGGGCTTTATTCTTGGCATTTTGTCGACCGGGAGAATGAAGAGCGTGTCACTGTTAGGTTAGGTTGAGAGTATGCGGGCAGTGGGCAAATCAGCCCTCTTGTGCTTTTTGATCTCCTCACTTGAGATTCAATTTCACGCGACCCTGCCACTTTGATCTGGCCCACGCCTTCATTAACCAGGTCCAACACTTGCCTTTCTTGGATCTTGCCCCTCCTGACAAAGGTAATCGGGTTTGTGGGGGAGTGGCCAGGGTTAGTCGGGGTGTGCCTAGGGTTTGTGGGGGTGTGGCATGATCTCTGGGATGTGCCGAGGGTTTGTGGGGGAGTGTGCCCCCTTGGACTTTAGGATTAGGTTTGAGTGTTGGGCTGGTGGATGTATATGTGTGACGGGGATAGGTAAGGCTGCAGAGTTTTGAGTGGTGAGGTATGAGGTGCTATGGCGCATAGGCTCGTGTGGTGAAGCCAGGTGAATCTGGCCCATGTCTTTCATTATCGTGGTCCGACACCACTTGGTTCACTGGACCGGGTGTGCACTGGGGCACATCATCAGTAATGCATCCTCGGATCATGGGGTGTTTCGGGTCTTTCATCATTAAACACCCTCCCCGAGATGACCCAGCCGGAGTTGATCAAGCTCGGCTTGTGTTTTCCCATGGACCAGGATAATGAGAGGCATGTAACTATGAGGGTAATGACGTTTTTAAACATCATTACCTGGCATCTGTATGCCTGGGATTGCATGGGTTAAATTGACAGTGTTTACTGGGCATTCGGTGTCTCTGCACCTGAGTTTAGTGGTGACTGGTTTTCTGTGGACCCAGCTTGGGTTTAACTTTCTGGTTCTCTCTCGCCGTTTGGGCATCTGGGCTTTATTCTTGGCATTTTGTCGACCGGGAGAATGAAGAGCGTGTCACTGTTAGGTTAGGTTGAGAGTATGCGGGCAGTGGGCAAATCAGCCCTCTTGTGCTTTTTGATCTCCTCACTTGAGATTCAATTTCACGCGACCCTGCCACTTTGATCTGGCCCACGCCTTCATTAACCAGGTCCAACACTTGCCTTTCTTGGATCTTGCCCCTCCTGACAAAGGTAATCGGGTTTGTGGGGGAGTGGCCAGGGTTAGTCGGGGTGTGCCTAGGGTTTGTGGGGGTGTGGCATGATCTCTGGGATGTGCCGAGGGTTTGTGGGGGAGTGTGCCCCCTTGGACTTTAGGATTAGGTTTGAGTGTTGGGCTGGTGGATGTATATGTGTGACGGGGATAGGTAAGGCTGCAGAGTTTTGAGTGGTGAGGTATGAGGTGCTATGGCGCATAGGCTCGTGTGGTGAAGCCAGGTGAATCTGGCCCATGTCTTTCATTATCGTGGTCCGACACCACTTGGTTCACTGGACCGGGTGTGCACTGGGACACATCATCAGTAATGCATCCTCGGATCATGGGGTGTTTCGGGTCTTTCATCATTAAACACCCTCCCCGAGATGACCCAGCCGGAGTTGATCAAGCTCGGCTTGTGTTTTCCCATGGACCAGGATAATGAGAGGCATGTAACTATGAGGGTAATGACGTTTTTAAACATCATTACCTGGCATCTGTATGCCTGGGATTGCATGGGTTAAATTGACAGTGTTTACTGGGCATTCGGTGTCTCTGCACCTGAGTTTAGTGGTGACTGGTTTTCTGTGGACCCAGCTTGGGTTTAACTTTCTGGTTCTCTCTCGCCGTTTGGGCATCTGGGCTTTATTCTTGGCATTTTGTCGACCGGGAGAATGAAGAGCGTGTCACTGTTAGGTTAGGTTGAGAGTATGCGGGCAGTGGGCAAATCAGCCCTCTTGTGCTTTTTGATCTCCTCACTTGAGATTCAATTTCACGCGACCCTGCCACTTTGATCTGGCCCACGCCTTCATTAACCAGGTCCAACACTTGCCTTTCTTGGATCTTGCCCCTCCTGACAAAGGTAATCGGGTTTGTGGGGGAGTGGCCAGGGTTAGTCGGGGTGTGCCTAGGGTTTGTGGGGGTGTGGCATGATCTCTGGGATGTGCCGAGGGTTTGTGGGGGAGTGTGCCCCCTTGGACTTTAGGATTAGGTTTGAGTGTTGGGCTGGTGGATGTATATGTGTGACGGGGATAGGTAAGGCTGCAGAGTTTTGAGTGGTGAGGTATGAGGTGCTATGGCGCATAGGCTCGTGTGGTGAAGCCAGGTGAATCTGGCCCATGTCTTTCATTATCGTGGTCCGACACCACTTGGTTCACTGGACCGGGTGTGCACTGGGACACATCATCAGTAATGCATCCTCGGATCATGGGGTGTTTCGGGTCTTTCATCATTAAACACCCTCCCCGAGATGACCCAGCCGGAGTTGATCAAGCTCGGCTTGTGTTTTCCCATGGACCAGGATAATGAGAGGCATGTAACTATGAGGGTAATGACGTTTTTAAACATCATTACCTGGCATCTGTATGCCTGGGATTGCATGGGTTAAATTGACAGTGTTTACTGGGCATTCGGTGTCTCTGCACCTGAGTTTAGTGGTGACTGGTTTTCTGTGGACCCAGCTTGGGTTTAACTTTCTGGTTCTCTCTCGCCGTTTGGGCATCTGGGCTTTATTCTTGGCATTTTGTCGACCGGGAGAATGAAGAGCGTGTCACTGTTAGGTTAGGTTGAGAGTATGCGGGCAGTGGGCAAATCAGCCCTCTTGTGCTTTTTGATCTCCTCACTTGAGATTCAATTTCACGCGACCCTGCCACTTTGATCTGGCCCACGCCTTCATTAACCAGGTCCAACACTTGCCTTTCTTGGATCTTGCCCCTCCTGACAAAGGTAATCGGGTTTGTGGGGGAGTGGCCAGGGTTAGTCGGGGTGTGCCTAGGGTTTGTGGGGGTGTGGCATGATCTCTGGGATGTGCCGAGGGTTTGTGGGGGAGTGTGCCCCCTTGGACTTTAGGATTAGGTTTGAGTGTTGGGCTGGTGGATGTATATGTGTGACGGGGATAGGTAAGGCTGCAGAGTTTTGAGTGGTGAGGTACGAGGTGCTATGGCGCATAGGCTCGTGTGGTGAAGCCAGGTGAATCTGGCCCATGTCTTTCATTATCGTGGTCCGACACCACTTGGTTCACTGGACCGGGTGTGCACTGGGACACATCATCAGTAATGCATCCTCGGATCATGGGGTGTTTCGGGTCTTTCATCATTAAACACCCTCCCCGAGATGACCCAGCCGGAGTTGATCAAGCTCGGCTTGTGTTTTCCCATGGACCAGGATAATGAGAGGCATGTAACTATGAGGGTAATGACGTTTTTAAACATCATTACCTGGCATCTGTATGCCTGGGATTGCATGGGTTAAATTGACAGTGTTTACTGGGCATTCGGTGTCTCTGCACCTGAGTTTAGTGGTGACTGGTTTTCTGTGGACCCAGCTTGGGTTTAACTTTCTGGTTCTCTCTCGCCGTTTGGGCATCTGGGCTTTATTCTTGGCATTTTGTCGACCGGGAGAATGAAGAGCGTGTCACTGTTAGGTTAGGTTGAGAGTATGCGGGCAGTGGGCAAATCAGCCCTCTTGTGCTTTTTGATCTCCTCACTTGAGATTCAATTTCACGCGACCCTGCCACTTTGATCTGGCCCACGCCTTCATTAACCAGGTCCAACACTTGCCTTTCTTGGATCTTGCCCCTCCTGACAAAGGTAATCGGGTTTGTGGGGGAGTGGCCAGGGTTAGTCGGGGTGTGCCTAGGGTTTGTGGGGGTGTGGCATGATCTCTGGGATGTGCCGAGGGTTTGTGGGGGAGTGTGCCCCCTTGGACTTTAGGATTAGGTTTGAGTGTTGGGCTGGTGGATGTATATGTGTGACGGGGATAGGTAAGGCTGCAGAGTTTTGAGTGGTGAGGTATGAGGTGCTATGGCGCATAGGCTCGTGTGGTGAAGCCAGGTGAATCTGGCCCATGTCTTTCATTATCGTGGTCCGACACCACTTGGTTCACTGGACCGGGTGTGCACTGGGACACATCATCAGTAATGCATCCTCGGATCATGGGGTGTTTCGGGTCTTTCATCATTAAACACCCTCCCCGAGATGACCCAGCCGGAGTTGATCAAGCTCGGCTTGTGTTTTCCCATGGACCAGGATAATGAGAGGCATGTAACTATGAGGGTAATGACGTTTTTAAACATCATTACCTGGCATCTGTATGCCTGGGATTGCATGGGTTAAATTGACAGTGTTTACTGGGCATTCGGTGTCTCTGCACCTGAGTTTAGTGGTGACTGGTTTTCTGTGGACCCAGCTTGGGTTTAACTTTCTGGTTCTCTCTCGCCGTTTGGGCATCTGGGCTTTATTCTTGGCATTTTGTCGACCGGGAGAATGAAGAGCGTGTCACTGTTAGGTTAGGTTGAGAGTATGCGGGCAGTGGGCAAATCAGCCCTCTTGTGCTTTTTGATCTCCTCACTTGAGATTCAATTTCACGCGACCCTGCCACTTTGATCTGGCCCACGCCTTCATTAACCAGGTCCAACACTTGCCTTTCTTGGATCTTGCCCCTCCTGACAAAGGTAATCGGGTTTGTGGGGGAGTGGCCAGGGTTAGTCGGGGTGTGCCTAGGGTTTGTGGGGGTGTGGCATGATCTCTGGGATGTGCCGAGGGTTTGTGGGGGAGTGTGCCCCCTTGGACTTTAGGATTAGGTTTGAGTGTTGGGCTGGTGGATGTATATGTGTGACGGGGATAGGTAAGGCTGCAGAGTTTTGAGTGGTGAGGTATGAGGTGCTATGGCGCATAGGCTCGTGTGGTGAAGCCAGGTGAATCTGGCCCATGTCTTTCATTATCGTGGTCCGACACCACTTGGTTCACTGGACCGGGTGTGCACTGGGGCACATCATCAGTAATGCATCCTCGGATCATGGGGTGTTTCGGGTCTTTCATCATTAAACACCCTCCCCGAGATGACCCAGCCGGAGTTGATCAAGCTCGGCTTGTGTTTTCCCATGGACCAGGATAATGAGAGGCATGTAACTATGAGGGTAATGACGTTTTTAAACATCATTACCTGGCATCTGTATGCCTGGGATTGCATGGGTTAAATTGACAGTGTTTACTGGGCATTCGGTGTCTCTGCACCTGAGTTTAGTGGTGACTGGTTTTCTGTGGACCCAGCTTGGGTTTAACTTTCTGGTTCTCTCTCGCCGTTTGGGCATCTGGGCTTTATTCTTGGCATTTTGTCGACCGGGAGAATGAAGAGCGTGTCACTGTTAGGTTAGGTTGAGAGTATGCGGGCAGTGGGCAAATCAGCCCTCTTGTGCTTTTTGATCTCCTCACTTGAGATTCAATTTCACGCGACCCTGCCACTTTGATCTGGCCCACGCCTTCATTAACCAGGTCCAACACTTGCCTTTCTTGGATCTTGCCCCTCCTGACAAAGGTAATCGGGTTTGTGGGGGAGTGGCCAGGGTTAGTCGGGGTGTGCCTAGGGTTTGTGGGGGTGTGGCATGATCTCTGGGATGTGCCGAGGGTTTGTGGGGGAGTGTGCCCCCTTGGACTTTAGGATTAGGTTTGAGTGTTGGGCTGGTGGATGTATATGTGTGACGGGGATAGGTAAGGCTGCAGAGTTTTGAGTGGTGAGGTATGAGGTGCTATGGCGCATAGGCTCGTGTGGTGAAGCCAGGTGAATCTGGCCCATGTCTTTCATTATCGTGGTCCGACACCACTTGGTTCACTGGACCGGGTGTGCACTGGGACACATCATCAGTAATGCATCCTCGGATCATGGGGTGTTTCGGGTCTTTCATCATTAAACACCCTCCCCGAGATGACCCAGCCGGAGTTGATCAAGCTCGGCTTGTGTTTTCCCATGGACCAGGATAATGAGAGGCATGTAACTATGAGGGTAATGACGTTTTTAAACATCATTACCTGGCATCTGTATGCCTGGGATTGCATGGGTTAAATTGACAGTGTTTACTGGGCATTCGGTGTCTCTGCACCTGAGTTTAGTGGTGACTGGTTTTCTGTGGACCCAGCTTGGGTTTAACTTTCTGGTTCTCTCTCGCCGTTTGGGCATCTGGGCTTTATTCTTGGCATTTTGTCGACCGGGAGAATGAAGAGCGTGTCACTGTTAGGTTAGGTTGAGAGTATGCGGGCAGTGGGCAAATCAGCCCTCTTGTGCTTTTTGATCTCCTCACTTGAGATTCAATTTCACGCGACCCTGCCACTTTGATCTGGCCCACGCCTTCATTAACCAGGTCCAACACTTGCCTTTCTTGGATCTTGCCCCTCCTGACAAAGGTAATCGGGTTTGTGGGGGAGTGGCCAGGGTTAGTCGGGGTGTGCCTAGGGTTTGTGGGGGTGTGGCATGATCTCTGGGATGTGCCGAGGGTTTGTGGGGGAGTGTGCCCCCTTGGACTTTAGGATTAGGTTTGAGTGTTGGGCTGGTGGATGTATATGTGTGACGGGGATAGGTAAGGCTGCAGAGTTTTGAGTGGTGAGGTATGAGGTGCTATGGCGCATAGGCTCGTGTGGTGAAGCCAGGTGAATCTGGCCCATGTCTTTCATTATCGTGGTCCGACACCACTTGGTTCACTGGACCGGGTGTGCACTGGGACACATCATCAGTAATGCATCCTCGGATCATGGGGTGTTTCGGGTCTTTCATCATTAAACACCCTCCCCGAGATGACCCAGCCGGAGTTGATCAAGCTCGGCTTGTGTTTTCCCATGGACCAGGATAATGAGAGGCATGTAACTATGAGGGTAATGACGTTTTTAAACATCATTACCTGGCATCTGTATGCCTGGGATTGCATGGGTTAAATTGACAGTGTTTACTGGGCATTCGGTGTCTCTGCACCTGAGTTTAGTGGTGACTGGTTTTCTGTGGACCCAGCTTGGGTTTAACTTTCTGGTTCTCTCTCGCCGTTTGGGCATCTGGGCTTTATTCTTGGCATTTTGTCGACCGGGAGAATGAAGAGCGTGTCACTGTTAGGTTAGGTTGAGAGTATGCGGGCAGTGGGCAAATCAGCCCTCTTGTGCTTTTTGATCTCCTCACTTGAGATTCAATTTCACGCGACCCTGCCACTTTGATCTGGCCCACGCCTTCATTAACCAGGTCCAACACTTGCCTTTCTTGGATCTTGCCCCTCCTGACAAAGGTAATCGGGTTTGTGGGGGAGTGGCCAGGGTTAGTCGGGGTGTGCCTAGGGTTTGTGGGGGTGTGGCATGATCTCTGGGATGTGCCGAGGGTTTGTGGGGGAGTGTGCCCCCTTGGACTTTAGGATTAGGTTTGAGTGTTGGGCTGGTGGATGTATATGTGTGACGGGGATAGGTAAGGCTGCAGAGTTTTGAGTGGTGAGGTATGAGGTGCTATGGCGCATAGGCTCGTGTGGTGAAGCCAGGTGAATCTGGCCCATGTCTTTCATTATCGTGGTCCGACACCACTTGGTTCACTGGACCGGGTGTGCACTGGGACACATCATCAGTAATGCATCCTCGGATCATGGGGTGTTTCGGGTCTTTCATCATTAAACACCCTCCCCGAGATGACCCAGCCGGAGTTGATCAAGCTCGGCTTGTGTTTTCCCATGGACCAGGATAATGAGAGGCATGTAACTATGAGGGTAATGACGTTTTTAAACATCATTACCTGGCATCTGTATGCCTGGGATTGCATGGGTTAAATTGACAGTGTTTACTGGGCATTCGGTGTCTCTGCACCTGAGTTTAGTGGTGACTGGTTTTCTGTGGACCCAGCTTGGGTTTAACTTTCTGGTTCTCTCTCGCCGTTTGGGCATCTGGGCTTTATTCTTGGCATTTTGTCGACCGGGAGAATGAAGAGCGTGTCACTGTTAGGTTAGGTTGAGAGTATGCGGGCAGTGGGCAAATCAGCCCTCTTGTGCTTTTTGATCTCCTCACTTGAGATTCAATTTCACGCGACCCTGCCACTTTGATCTGGCCCACGCCTTCATTAACCAGGTCCAACACTTGCCTTTCTTGGATCTTGCCCCTCCTGACAAAGGTAATCGGGTTTGTGGGGGAGTGGCCAGGGTTAGTCGGGGTGTGCCTAGGGTTTGTGGGGGTGTGGCATGATCTCTGGGATGTGCCGAGGGTTTGTGGGGGTGTGTGCCCCCTTGGACTTTAGGATTAGGTTTGAGTGTTGGGCTGGTGGATGTATATGTGTGACTGGGATAGGTAAGGCTGCAGAGTTTTGAGTGGTGAGGTATGAGGTTCTATGGGGCTTAGTGGTGAAGCCAGGTGAATCTGGCCCATGCCTTTCATTACCGTGGTCCGACACCACTTGGTTCAGTGAACCGGGTGTGCACTGGCACACATCATCAGTAATGCATCCTCGGATCATGGGGTGTTTCGGGTCTTTCATCATTAAACACCCTCCCCGAGATGACCCAGCCGGAGTTGATCAAGCTCGGCTTGTGTTTTCCCATGGACCAGGATAATGAGAGGCATGTAACTATGAGGGTAATGTTGTTTTTAAACATCATTACCCGGCATCTGTATGCCTGGGATTGCATGGGTTAAATTGACAGTGTTTACTGGGCATTCGGTGTCTCTGCACCTGAGTTTAGTGGTGACTGGTTTTCTGTGGACCCAGCTTGGGTTTAACTTTCTGGTTCTCTCTCGCCGTTTGGGCATCTGGGCTTTATTCTTGGCATTTTGTCGACCGGGAGAATGAAGAGCGTGTCACTGTTAGGTTAGGTTGAGAGTATGCGGGCAGTGGGCAAATCAGCCCTCTTGTGCTTTTTGATCTCCTCACTTGAGATTCAATTTCACGCGACCCTGCCACTTTGATCTGGCCCACGCCTTCATTAACCAGGTCCAACACTTGCCTTTCTTGGATCTTGCCCCTCCTGACAAAGGTAATCGGGTTTGTGGGGGAGTGGCCAGGGTTAGTCGGGGTGTGCCTAGGGTTTGTGGGGGTGTGGCATGATCTCTGGGATGTGCCGAGGGTTTGTGGGGGTGTGTGCCCCCTTGGACTTTAGGATTAGGTTTGAGTGTTGGGCTGGTGGATGTATATGTGTGACTGGGATAGGTAAGGCTGCAGAGTTTTGAGTGGTGAGGTATGAGGTTCTATGGGGCTTAGTGGTGAAGCCAGGTGAATCTGGCCCATGCCTTTCATTACCGTGGTCCGACACCACTTGGTTCAGTGAACCGGGTGTGCACTGGCACACATCATCAGTAATGCATCCTCGGATCATGGGGTGTTTCGGGTCTTTCATCATTAAACACCCTCCCCGAGATGACCCAGCCGGAGTTGATCAAGCTCGGCTTGTGTTTTCCCATGGACCAGGATAATGAGAGGCATGTAACTATGAGGGTAATGTTGTTTTTAAACATCATTACCCGGCATCTGTATGCCTGGGATTGCATGGGTTAAATTGACAGTGTTTACTGGGCATTCGGTGTCTCTGCACCTGAGTTTAGTGGTGACTGGTTTTCTGTGGACCCAGCTTGGGTTTAACTTTCTGGTTCTCTCTCGCCGTTTGGGCATCTGGGCTTTATTCTTGGCATTTTGTCGACCGGGAGAATGAAGAGCGTGTCACTGTTAGGTTAGGTTGAGAGTATGCGGGCAGTGGGCAAATCAGCCCTCTTGTGCTTTTTGATCTCCTCACTTGAGATTCAATTTCACGCGACCCTGCCACTTTGATCTGGCCCACGCCTTCATTAACCAGGTCCAACACTTGCCTTTCTTGGATCTTGCCCCTCCTGACAAAGGTAATCGGGTTTGTGGGGGAGTGGCCAGGGTTAGTCGGGGTGTGCCTAGGGTTTGTGGGGGTGTGGCATGATCTCTGGGATGTGCCGAGGGTTTGTGGGGGTGTGTGCCCCCTTGGACTTTAGGATTAGGTTTGAGTGTTGGGCTGGTGGATGTATATGTGTGACTGGGATAGGTAAGGCTGCAGAGTTTTGAGTGGTGAGGTATGAGGTTCTATGGGGCTTAGTGGTGAAGCCAGGTGAATCTGGCCCATGCCTTTCATTACCGTGGTCCGACACCACTTGGTTCAGTGAACCGGGTGTGCACTGGCACACATCATCAGTAATGCATCCTCGGATCATGGGGTGTTTCGGGTCTTTCATCATTAAACACCCTCCCCGAGATGACCCAGCCGGAGTTGATCAAGCTCGGCTTGTGTTTTCCCATGGACCAGGATAATGAGAGGCATGTAACTATGAGGGTAATGTTGTTTTTAAACATCATTACCCGGCATCTGTATGCCTGGGATTGCATGGGTTAGGGTTAGGTTGAGAGTATGCGGGCAGTGGGCAAATCAGCCCTCTTGTGCTTTTTGATCTCCTGACTTGAGATTCAATTTCACGCGACCCTGCCACTTTGATCTGGCCCACGCCTTCATTAACCAGGTCCAACACTTGCCTTTCTTGGATCTTGCCCCTCCTGACAAAGGTAATCGGGTTTGTGGGGGAGTGGCCAGGGTTAGTCGGGGTGTGCCTAGGGTTTGTGGGGGTGTGGCATGATCTCTGGGATGTGCCGAGGGTTTGTGGGGGTGTGTGCCCCCTTGGACTTTAGGATTAGGTTTGAGTGTTGGGCTGGTGGATGTATATGTGTGACTGGGATAGGTAAGGCTGCAGAGTTTTGAGTGGTGAGGTATGAGGTTCTATGGGGCTTAGTGGTGAAGCCAGGTGAATCTGGCCCATGCCTTTCATTACCGTGGTCCGACACCACTTGGTTCAGTGAACCGGGTGTGCACTGGCACACATCATCAGTAATGCATCCTCGGATCATGGGGTGTTTCGGGTCTTTCATCATTAAACACCCTCCCCGAGATGACCCAGCCGGAGTTGATCAAGCTCGGCTTGTGTTTTCCCATGGACCAGGATAATGAGAGGCATGTAACTATGAGGGTAATGTTGTTTTTAAACATCATTACCCGGCATCTGTATGCCTGGGATTGCATGGGTTAAATTGACAGTGTTTACTGGGCATTCGGTGTCTCTGCACCTGAGTTTAGTGGTGACTGGTTTTCTGTGGACCCAGCTTGGGTTTAACTTTCTGGTTCTCTCTCGCCGTTTGGGCATCACATTAGGGTTAGGGTTAGGGTTAGGGTTAGGTTGAGAGTATGCGGGCAGTGGGCAAATCAGCCCTCTTGTGCTTTTTGATCTCCTCACTCGAGATTCAATTTCACGCGACCCTGCCACTTTGATCTGGCCCACGCCTTCATTAACCAGGTCCAGCACTTGCCTTTCTTGGATCTTGCCCCTCCTGACAAAGGTAATCGGGTTTGTGGGGGTGTGGCCAGGGTTAGTCGGGGTGTGCCTAGGGTTTGTGGGGGTGTGGCATGATCTCTGGGATGTGCCGAGGGTTTGTGGGGGTGTGTGCCCCCTTGGACTTTAGGATTAGGTTTGAGTGTTGGGCTGGTGGATGTATATGTGTGACTGGGATAGGTAAGGCTGCAGAGTTTTGAGTGGTGAGGTATGAGGTTCTATGGGGCTTAGTGGTGAAGCCTGGTGAATCTGGCCCATGCCTTTCATTATCTTGGTCCGACACCACTTGGTTCAATGGACCGGGTGTGCACTGGGACACATCATCAGTAATGCATCCTCGGATCATCGGGTGTTTCGGGTCTTTCATCATTAAACACCCTCCCCGAGATGACCCAGCCAGAGTTGATCAAGCTCGGCTTGTGTTTTCCCATGGACCAGGATAATGAGAGGCATGTAACTATGAGGGTAATGTTGTTTTTAAACATCATTACCTGGCATCTGTATGCCTGGGATTGCATGGGTTAAATTGACAGTGTTTACTGGGCATTCGGTGTCTCTGCACCTGAGTTTAGTGGTGACTGGTTTTCTGTGGACCCAGCTTGGGTTTAACTTTCTGGTTCTCTCTCGCCGTTTGGGCATCTGGGCTTTATTCTTGGCATTTTGTCGACCGGGAGAATGAAGAGCGTGTCACTGTTAGGTTAGGTTGAGAGTATGCGGGCAGTGGGCAAATCAGCCCTCTTGTGCTTTTTGATCTCCTCACTCGAGATTCAATTTCACGCGACCCTGCCACTTTGATCTGGCCCACGCCTTCATTAACCAGGTCCAACACTTGCCTTTCTTGGATCTTGCCCCTCCTGACAAAGGTAATCGGGTTTGTGGGGGTGTGGCCAGGGTTAGTCGGGGTGTGCCTAGGGTTTGTGGGGGTGTGGCATGATCTCTGGGATGTGCCGAGGGTTTGTGGGGGTGTGTGCCCCCTTGGACTTTAGGATTAGGTTTGAGTGTTGGGCTGGTGGATGTATATGTGTGACTGGGATAGGTAAGGCTGCAGAGTTTTGAGTGGTGAGGTATGAGGTTCTATGGGGCTTAGTGGTGAAGCCTGGTGAATCTGGCCCATGCCTTTCATTATCTTGGTCCGACACCACTTGGTTCAATGGACCGGGTGTGCACTGGGACACATCATCAGTAATGCATCCTCGGATCATCGGGTGTTTCGGGTCTTTCATCATTAAACACCCTCCCCGAGATGACCCAGCCAGAGTTGATCAAGCTCGGCTTGTGTTTTCCCATGGACCAGGATAATGAGAGGCATGTAACTATGAGGGTAATGTTGTTTTTAAACATCATTACCTGGCATCTGTATGCCTGGGATTGCATGGGTTAAATTGACAGTGTTTACTGGGCATTCGGTGTCTCTGCACCTGAGTTTAGTGGTGACTGGTTTTCTGTGGACCCAGCTTGGGTTTAACTTTCTGGTTCTCTCTCGCCGTTTGGGCATCTGGGCTTTATTCTTGGCATTTTGTCGACCGGGAGAATGAAGAGCGTGTCACTGTTAGGTTAGGTTGAGAGTATGCGGGCAGTGGGCAAATCAGCCCTCTTGTGCTTTTTGATCTCCTCACTCGAGATTCAATTTCACGCGACCCTGCCACTTTGATCTGGCCCACGCCTTCATTAACCAGGTCCAACACTTGCCTTTCTTGGATCTTGCCCCTCCTGACAAAGGTAATCGGGTTTGTGGGGGTGTGGCCAGGGTTAGTCGGGGTGTGCCTAGGGTTTGTGGGGGTGTGGCATGATCTCTGGGATGTGCCGAGGGTTTGTGGGGGTGTGTGCCCCCTTGGACTTTAGGATTAGGTTTGAGTGTTGGGCTGGTGGATGTATATGTGTGACTGGGATAGGTAAGGCTGCAGAGTTTTGAGTGGTGAGGTATGAGGTTCTATGGGGCTTAGTGGTGAAGCCTGGTGAATCTGGCCCATGCCTTTCATTATCTTGGTCCGACACCACTTGGTTCAATGGACCGGGTGTGCACTGGGACACATCATCAGTAATGCATCCTCGGATCATCGGGTGTTTCGCATTAGGGTTAGGGTTAGGGTTAGGGTTAGGGTTAGGGTTAGGATGCGAGTATGCGGGCAGTGGGCAAAATATCCCTCTAGCGTTTGTGGATCTCTTACTGGAGATGCAGTATCACTTCACCCTGCCACTTTGTTTTTGGCCCACGTTGTCATCATCTCGGTCCCCGACTTGCCTTTATTGGGATCTTCCTTCTCTTTAACCTCCATTCTGGAGTTTAAGTTGAAATGGTGGAGTTCTTGCCTATGGATAGTGTTTTGGGTTTGGGGACTTTCTTATAGGGACTGGGTGCTGTGATCTGGGGGCTGTGCAGTAGCTAATTGAGGGGTGTGTGGGGAGGGACATGCCCCGGGGTACAGTTAGGTAATGGGGGTTGAGTGTTCACGGCGGTGGGGTGGGATGGCAAATGGTATTGCGGGGGGGGGGGGGTGTTTGGTTGCCCTTGCCGTAGGGGGGAGGGCTGAAATCAGAGCCTAACTGCTGGTGATACTGGGTAAATTTGGCCCCTTGATGGGGTGAGGGTTTGGGTTTATGGGGGTGTGTAGCAGGGTTGGAGGTGTTAGGTTTAGTGGTAGGGCAAAGGACTATTATATAAGCCCCTTAGTGTGGTGTGGTTTGGGTTATTTGGGGTGCTGTCTGGTTTAGTTGGGGTGACCGATCCCTTGGTAATTAGGGTTAGGGTTAGGGCCAGGGCTGGGGTTAGAAGGCAAGTATGTGTGTAGCAGGGTTGGAGGTGTTAGGTTTAGTGGTAGGGCAAAGGACTATTATATAAGCCCCTTAGTGTGGTGTGGTTTGGGTTATTTGGGGTGCTGTCCGGTTCAGTTGGGGTGCGCGGTCCATTGGAAATTAGGGTTAGGGTTTAGTTGGGGTGTGTGGTCCTCTGGAATATAGGATTAGGTTTGGGGGGTAGGGTTGGGGGGGGCCTGCTGGGCAGCGGGAGGTATAACTGGTGGTGTGGGGTGAGTTTAGTCCCCTGGCGAGAAGAGGACCCATGTTTATGGGGTGTGAAGATGTTAGGTTTCAGGGTAGGGCCATGTGAGGGCTGAAATAGGAGGCTAACTGCTGGTGATCCGAGTGAATCTGGCCCTTTGATGGGGTGAGGGTTTGGGTTTGTGGGGGTGTGTGGCAGGGTTGGAGGTGTTAGGTTTAGTGGTAGGGCAAAGGATTATTATATAAGCCCTTTTGTGTGGTGTGGTTTGGGTTATTTGGGGTGCTGTCCGATTTAGTTGGGGTGCACGATCCCTTGGAAATTAGGGTTAGGGTCAGGGCTCGCATTAGGGTTAGGGTTAGGGTTAGGTTGAGAGTATGCGGGCAGTGGGCAAATCAGCCCTCTTGTGCTTTTTGATCTCCTCACTTGAGATTCAATTTCACGCGACCCTGCCACTTTGATCTGGCCCACGCCTTCATTAACCAGGTCCAACACTTGCCTTTCTTGGATCTTGCCCCTCCTGACAAAGGTAATCGGGTTTGTGGGGGAGTGGCCAGGGTTAGTCGGGGTGTGCCTAGGGTTTGTGGGGGTGTGGCATGATCTCTGGGATGTGCCGAGGGTTTGTGGGGGTGTGTGCCCCCTTGGACTTTAGGATTAGGTTTGAGTGTTGGGCTGGTGGATGTATATGTGTGACTGGGAGAGGTAAGGCTGCAGAGTTTTGAGTGGTGAGGTATGAGGTGCTATGGGACTTAGGCTCGAGTGGTGAAGCCAGGTGAATCTGGCCCATGCCTTTCATTATCGTGGTCCGACACCACTTGGTTCAATGGACCGGGTGTGCACTGGGACACATCATCAGTAATGCATCCTCGGATCATGGGGTGTTTCGGGTCTTTCATCATTAAACACCCTCCCCGAGATGACCCAGCCGGAGTTGATCAAGCTCGGCTTGTGTTTTCCCATGGACCAGGATAATGAGAGACATGTAACTATGATGGTAATGTTGTTTTTAAACATCATTACCTGGCATCTGTATGCCTGGGATTGCATGGGTTAAATTGACAGTGTTTACTGGGCATTCGGTGTCTCTGCACCTGAGTTTAGTGGTGACTGGTTTTCTGTGGACCCAGCTTGGGTTTAACTTTCTGGTTCTCTCTCGCCTTTTGGGCATCTGGGCTTTTTTGTTGGCATTTTGTCGACCGGGAGAATGAAGAGCGTGTCACTGTTAGGTTAGGTTGAGAGTATGCGGGCAGTGGGCAAATCAGCCCTCTTGTGCTTTTTGATCTCCTCACTTGAGATTCAATTTCACGCGACCCTGCCACTTTGATCTGGCCCACGCCTTCATTAACCAGGTCCAACACTTGCCTTTCTTGGATCTTGCCCCTCCTGACAAAGGTAATCGGGTTTGTGGGGGAGTGGCCAGGGTTAGTCGGGGTGTGGGTTAGGGTTAGGTTGAGAGTATGCGGGCAGTGGGCAAATCAGCCCTCTTGTGCTTTTTGATCTCCTCACTTGAGATTCAATTTCACGCGACCCTGCCACTTTGATCTGGCCCACGCCTTCATTAACCAGGTCCAACACTTGCCTTTCTTGGATCTTGCCCCTCCTGACAAAGGTAATCGGGTTTGTGGGGGAGTGGCCAGGGTTAGTCGGGGTGTGCCTAGGGTTTGTGGGGGTGTGGCATGATCTCTGGGATGTGCCGAGGGTTTGTGGGGGTGTGTGCCCCCTTGTACTTTAGGATTAGGGTTGAGTGTTGGGCTGGTGGATGTATATGTGTGACTGGGATAGGTAAGGCTGCAGAGTTTGGAGTGGTGATGTATGAGGTGCTATTGGGCTTTGGCTTGTGTGGTGAAGCTAGGTGAATCTGGCCCATGCCTTTCATTATCGTGGTCCGACACCACTTGGTTCAATGGACCGGGTGTGCACTGGGACACATCATCAGTAATGCATCCTCGGATCATCGGGTGTTTCGGGTCTTTCATCATTAAACACCCTCCCCGAGATGACCCAGCCGGAGTTGATCAAGCTCGGCTTGTGTTTTCCCATGGACCAGGATAATGAGAGGCATGTAACTATGAGGGTAATGACGTTTTTAAACATCATTACCTGGCATCTGTATGCCTGGGGATGCATGGGTTAAATTGACAGTGTTTACTGGGCATTCGGTGTCTCTGCACCTGAGTTTAGTGGTGACTTGTTTTCTGTGGACCCAGCTTGGGATTAACTTTCTGGTTCTCTCTTGCCGTTTGGGCATCTGGGCTTTGTTCTTGGCATTTTGTCGACCGGGAGAATGAAGAGCGTGTCACTGTTAGGTTAGGTTGAGAGTATGCGGGCAGTGGGCAAATCAGCCCTCTTGTGCTTTTTGATCTCCTCACTTGAGATTCAATTTCACGCGACCCTGCCACTTTGATCTGGCCCACGCCTTCATTAACCAGGTCCAACACTTGCCTTTCTTGGATCTTGCCCCTCCTGACAAAGGTAATCGGGTTTGTGGGGGAGTGGCCAGGGTTAGTCGGGGTGTGCCTAGGGTTTGTGGGGGTGTGGCATGATCTCTGGGATGTGCCGAGGGTTTGTGGGGGTGTGTGCCCCCTTGGACTTTAGGATTAGGTTTGAGTGTTGGGCTGGTGGATGTATATGTGTGACTGGGATAGGTAAGGCTGCAGAGTTTGGAGTGGTGAGGTATGAGGTGCTATGGGGCTTAGGCTCGTGTGGTGAAGCCAGGTGAATCTGGCCCATGCCTTTCATTATCATGGTCCGACACCACTTGGTTCAATGGACCGGGTGTGCACTGGGACACATCATCAGTAATGCATCCTCGGATCATCGGGTGTTTCGGGTCTTTCATCATTAAACACCCTCCCCGAGTTGACCCAGCCGGAGTTGATCAAGCTCGGCTTGTGTTTTCCCATGGACCAGGATAATGAGAGGCATGTAACTATGAGGGTAATGACGTTTTTAAACATCATTACCTGGCATCTGTATGCCTGGGGATGCATGGGTTAAATTGACAGTGTTTACTGGGCATTCGGTGTCTCTGCACCTGAGTTTAGTGGTGGCTTGTTTTCTGTGGACCCAGCTTGGGTTTAACTTTCTGGTTCTCTCTTGCCGTTTGGGCATCTGGGCTTTGTTCTTGGCATTTTGTCGACCGGGAGAATGAAGAGCGTGTCACTGTTAGGTTAGGTTGAGAGTATGCGGGCAGTGGGCAAATCAGCCCTCTTGTGCTTTTTGATCTCCTGACTTGAGATTCAATTTCACGCGACCCTGCCACTTTGATCTGGCCCACGCCTTCATTAACCAGGTCCAACACTTGCCTTTCTTGGATCTTGCCCCTCCTGACAAAGGTAATCGGGTTTGTGGGGGAGTGGCCAGGGTTAGTCGGGGTGTGCCTAGGGTTTGTGGGGGTGTGGCATGATCTCTGGGATGTGCCGAGGGTTTGTGGGGGTGTGTGCCCCCTTGGACTTTAGGATTAGGTTTGAGTGTTGGGCTGGTGGATGTATATGTGTGACTGGGATAGGTAAGGCTGCAGAGTTTGGAGTGGTGAGGTATGAGGTGCTATGGGGCTTAGGCTCGTGTGGTGAAGCCAGGTGAATCTGGCCCATGCCTTTCATTATCATGGTCCGACACCACTTGGTTCAATGGACCGGGTGTGCACTGGGACACATCATCAGTAATGCATCCTCGGATCATCGGGTGTTTCGGGTCTTTCATCATTAAACACCCTCCCCGAGTTGACCCAGCCGGAGTTGATCAAGCTCGGCTTGTGTTTTCCCATGGACCAGGATAATGAGAGGCATGTAACTATGAGGGTAATGACGTTTTTAAACATCATTACCTGGCATCTGTATGCCTGGGGATGCATGGGTTAAATTGACAGTGTTTACTGGGCATTCGGTGTCTCTGCACCTGAGTTTAGTGGTGGCTTGTTTTCTGTGGACCCAGCTTGGGTTTAACTTTCTGGTTCTCTCTTGCCGTTTGGGCATCTGGGCTTTGTTCTTGGCATTTTGTCGACCGGGAGAATGAAGAGCGTGTCACTGTTAGGTTAGGTTGAGAGTATGCGGGCAGTGGGCAAATCAGCCCTCTTGTGCTTTTTGATCTCCTCACTTGAGATTCAATTTCACGCGACCCTGCCACTTTGATCTGGCCCACGCCTTCATTAACCAGGTCCAACACTTGCCTTTCTTGGATCTTGCCCCTCCTGACAAAGGTAATCGGGTTTGTGGGGGAGTGGCCAGGGTTAGTCGGGGTGTGCCTAGGGTTTGTGGGGGTGTGGCATGATCTCTGGGATGTGCCGAGGGTTTGTGGGGGTGTGTGCCCCCTTGGACTTTAGGATTAGGTTTGAGTGTTGGGCTGGTGGATGTATATGTGTGACTGGGATAGGTAAGGCTGCAGAGTTTGGAGTGGTGAGGTATGAGGTGCTATGGGGCTTAGGCTCGTGTGGTGAAGCCAGGTGAATCTGGCCCATGCCTTTCATTATCATGGTCCGACACCACTTGGTTCAATGGACCGGGTGTGCACTGGGACACATCATCAGTAATGCATCCTCGGATCATCGGGTGTTTCGGGTCTTTCATCATTAAACACCCTCCCCGAGTTGACCCAGCCGGAGTTGATCAAGCTCGGCTTGTGTTTTCCCATGGACCAGGATAATGAGAGGCATGTAACTATGAGGGTAATGACGTTTTTAAACATCATTACCTGGCATCTGTATGCCTGGGGATGCATGGGTTAAATTGACAGTGTTTACTGGGCATTCGGTGTCTCTGCACCTGAGTTTAGTGGTGGCTTGTTTTCTGTGGACCCAGCTTGGGTTTAACTTTCTGGTTCTCTCTTGCCGTTTGGGCATCTGGGCTTTGTTCTTGGCATTTTGTCGACCGGGAGAATGAAGAGCGTGTCACTGTTAGGTTAGGTTGAGAGTATGCGGGCAGTGGGCAAATCAGCCCTCTTGTGCTTTTTGATCTCCTGACTTGAGATTCAATTTCACGCGACCCTGCCACTTTGATCTGGCCCACGCCTTCATTAACCAGGTCCAACACTTGCCTTTCTTGGATCTTGCCCCTCCTGACAAAGGTAATCGGGTTTGTGGGGGAGTGGCCAGGGTTAGTCGGGGTGTGCCTAGGGTTTGTGGGGGTGTGGCATGATCTCTGGGATGTGCCGAGGGTTTGTGGGGGTGTGTGCCCCCTTGGACTTTAGGATTAGGTTTGAGTGTTGGGCTGGTGGATGTATATGTGTGACTGGGATAGGTAAGGCTGCAGAGTTTGGAGTGGTGAGGTATGAGGTGCTATGGGGCTTAGGCTCGTGTGGTGAAGCCAGGTGAATCTGGCCCATGCCTTTCATTATCATGGTCCGACACCACTTGGTTCAATGGACCGGGTGTGCACTGGGACACATCATCAGTAATGCATCCTCGGATCATCGGGTGTTTCGGGTCTTTCATCATTAAACACCCTCCCCGAGTTGACCCAGCCGGAGTTGATCAAGCTCGGCTTGTGTTTTCCCATGGACCAGGATAATGAGAGGCATGTAACTATGAGGGTAATGACGTTTTTAAACATCATTACCTGGCATCTGTATGCCTGGGGATGCATGGGTTAAATTGACAGTGTTTACTGGGCATTCGGTGTCTCTGCACCTGAGTTTAGTGGTGGCTTGTTTTCTGTGGACCCAGCTTGGGTTTAACTTTCTGGTTCTCTCTTGCCGTTTGGGCATCTGGGCTTTGTTCTTGGCATTTTGTCGACCGGGAGAATGAAGAGCGTGTCACTGTTAGGTTAGGTTGAGAGTATGCGGGCAGTGGGCAAATCAGCCCTCTTGTGCTTTTTGATCTCCTCACTTGAGATTCAATTTCACGCGACCCTGCCACTTTGATCTGGCCCACGCCTTCATTAACCAGGTCCAACACTTGCCTTTCTTGGATCTTGCCCCTCCTGACAAAGGTAATCGGGTTTGTGGGGGAGTGGCCAGGGTTAGTCGGGGTGTGCCTAGGGTTTGTGGGGGTGTGGCATGATCTCTGGGATGTGCCGAGGGTTTGTGGGGGTTTGTGCCCCCTTGGACTTTAGGATTAGGTTTGAGTGTTGGGCTGGTGGATGTATATGTGTGACTGGGATAGGTAAGGCTGCAGAGTTTTGAGTGGTGAGGTATGAGGTTCTATGGGGCTTAGTGGTGAAGCCAGGTGAATCTGGCCCATGCCTTTCATTATCGTGGTCCGACACCACTTGGTTCAATGGACCGGGTGTGCACTGGGACACATCATCAGTAATGCATCCTCGGATCATCGGGTGTTTCGGGTCTTTCATCATTAAACACCCTCCCCGAGATGACCCAGCCGGAGTTGATCAAGCTCGGCTTGTGTTTTCCCATGGACCAGGATAATGAGAGGCATGTAACTATGAGGGTAATGACGTTTTTAAACATCATTACCTGGCATCTGTATGCCTGGGGATGCATGGGTTAAATTGACAGTGTTTACTGGGCATTCGGTGTCTCTGCACCTGAGTTTAGTGGTGGCTTGTTTTCTGTGGACCCAGCTTGGGTTTAACTTTCTGGTTCTCTCTTGCCGTTTGGGCATCTGGGCTTTGTTCTTGGCATTTTGTCGACCGGGAGAATGAAGAGCGTGTCACTGTTAGGTTAGGTTGAGAGTATGCGGGCAGTGGGCAAATCAGCCCTCTTGTGCTTTTTGATCTCCTCACTTGAGATTCAATTTCACGCGACCCTGCCACTTTGATCTGGCCCACGCCTTCATTAACCAGGTCCAACACTTGCCTTTCTTGGATCTTGCCCCTCCTGACAAAGGTAATCGGGTTTGTGGGGGAGTGGCCAGGGTTAGTCGGGGTGTGCCTAGGGTTTGTGGGGGTGTGGCATGATCTCTGGGATGTGCCGAGGGTTTGTGGGGGTTTGTGCCCCCTTGGACTTTAGGATTAGGTTTGAGTGTTGGGCTGGTGGATGTATATGTGTGACTGGGATAGGTAAGGCTGCAGAGTTTTGAGTGGTGAGGTATGAGGTTCTATGGGGCTTAGTGGTGAAGCCAGGTGAATCTGGCCCATGCCTTTCATTATCGTGGTCCGACACCACTTGGTTCAATGGACCGGGTGTGCACTGGGACACATCATCAGTAATGCATCCTCGGATCATCGGGTGTTTCGGGTCTTTCATCATTAAACACCCTCCCCGAGATGACCCAGCCGGAGTTGATCAAGCTCGGCTTGTGTTTTCCCATGGACCAGGATAATGAGAGGCATGTAACTATGAGGGTAATGACGTTTTTAAACATCATTACCTGGCATCTGTATGCCTGGGGATGCATGGGTTAAATTGACAGTGTTTACTGGGCATTCGGTGTCTCTGCACCTGAGTTTAGTGGTGGCTTGTTTTCTGTGGACCCAGCTTGGGTTTAACTTTCTGGTTCTCTCTTGCCGTTTGGGCATCTGGGCTTTGTTCTTGGCATTTTGTCGACCGGGAGAATGAAGAGCGTGTCACTGTTAGGTTAGGTTGAGAGTATGCGGGCAGTGGGCAAATCAGCCCTCTTGTGCTTTTTGATCTCCTCACTTGAGATTCAATTTCACGCGACCCTGCCACTTTGATCTGGCCCACGCCTTCATTAACCAGGTCCAACACTTGCCTTTCTTGGATCTTGCCCCTCCTGACAAAGGTAATCGGGTTTGTGGGGGAGTGGCCAGGGTTAGTCGGGGTGTGCCTAGGGTTTGTGGGGGTGTGGCATGATCTCTGGGATGTGCCGAGGGTTTGTGGGGGTTTGTGCCCCCTTGGACTTTAGGATTAGGTTTGAGTGTTGGGCTGGTGGATGTATATGTGTGACTGGGATAGGTAAGGCTGCAGAGTTTTGAGTGGTGAGGTATGAGGTTCTATGGGGCTTAGTGGTGAAGCCAGGTGAATCTGGCCCATGCCTTTCATTATCGTGGTCCGACACCACTTGGTTCAATGGACCGGGTGTGCACTGGGACACATCATCAGTAATGCATCCTCGGATCATCGGGTGTTTCGGGTCTTTCATCATTAAACACCCTCCCCGAGATGACCCAGCCGGAGTTGATCAAGCTCGGCTTGTGTTTTCCCATGGACCAGGATAATGAGAGGCATGTAACTATGAGGGTTAGGGTTAGGGTTAGGTTGAGAGTATGCGGGCAGTGGGCAAATCAGCCCTCTTGTGCTTTTTGATCTCCTCACTTGAGATTCAATTTCACGCGACCCTGCCACTTTGATCTGGCCCACGCCTTCATTAACCAGGTCCAACACTTGCCTTTCTTGGATCTTGCCCCTCCTGACAAAGGTAATCGGGTTTGTGGGGGTGTGGCCAGGGTTAGTCGGGGTGTGCCTAGGGTTTGTGGGGGTGTGGCATGATCATTGGGAATGCTGAGGGTTTGTGGGGGTGTGTGCCCCCTTGGACTTTAGGATTAGGTTTGAGTGTTGGGCTGGTGGATGTATATGTGTGACTGGGATAGGTAAGGCTGCAGAGTTTTGAGTGGTGAGGTATGAGGTGCTATGGCGCATAGGCTCGTGTGGTGAAGCCAGGTGAATCTGGCCCATGCCTTTCATTATCGTGGTCCGACACCACTTGGTTCAATGGACCGGGTGTGCACTGGGACACATCATCAGTAATGCATCCTCGGATCATGGGGTGTTTCGGGTCTTTCATCATTAAACACCCTCCCCGAGATGACCCAGCCGGAGTTGATCAAGCTCGGCTTGTGTTTTCCCATGGACCAGGATAATGAGAGGCATGTAACTATGATGGTAATGTTGTTTTTAAACATCATTACCTGGCATCTGTATGCCTGGGATTGCAAGGGTTAAATTGACAGTGTTTACTGGGCATTCGGTGTCTCTGCACCTGAGTTTAGTGTTGACCGGTTTTCTGTGGACCCAGCTTGGGTTTAACTTTCTGGTTCTCTCTCGCCGTTTGGGCATCTGGGCTTTGTTCTTGGCATTTTGTCGACCGGGAGAATGAAGAGCGTGTCACTGTTAGGTTAGGTTGAGAGTATGCGGGCAGTGGGCAAATCAGCCCTCTTGTGCTTTTTGATCTCCTCACTTGAGATTCAATTTCACGCGACCCTGCCACTTTGATCTGGCCCACGCCTTCATTCACCAGGTCCAACACTTGCCTTTCTTGGATCTTGCCCCTCCTGACAAAGGTAATCGGGTTTGTGGGGGAGTGGCCAGGGTTAGTCGGGGTGTGCCTTGGGTTTGTGGGGGTGTGGCATGATCTCTGGGATGTGCCGAGGGTTTGTGGGGGTCTAGGGTTTGTGGGGGTGTGGCATGATCTCTGGGATGTGCCGAGGGTTTGTGGGGGTGTGTGCCCCCTTGGACTTTAGGATTAGGTTTGAGTGTTGGGCTGGTGGATGTATATGTGTGACTGGGAAAGGTAAGGCTGCAGAGTTTTGAGTGGTGAGGTATGAGGTGCTATGGGGCTTAGTGGTGAAGCCAGGTGAATCTGGCCCATGCCTTTCATTATCGTGGTCCGACACCACTTGCTTCAATTGACCGGGTGTGCACTGGGACACATCATCAGTAATGCTTCCTCGGATCATGGGGTGTTTCGGGTCTTTCATCATTAAACACCCTCCCCGAGTTGACCCAGCCGGAGTTGATCAAGCTCGGCTTGTGTTTTCCCATGGACCAGGATAATGAGAGGCATGTAACTATGAGGGTAATGTTGTTTTTAAACATCATTACCTGGCATCTGTATGCCTGGGATTGCATGGGTTAAATTGACAGTGTTTACTGGGCATTCGGTGTCTCTGCACCTGAGTTTAGTGGTGACTGGTTTTCTGTGGACCCAGCTTGGGTTTAACTTTCTGGTTCTCTCTCGCCTTTTGGGCATCTGGGCTTTTTTGTTGGCATTTTGTCGACCGGGAGAATGAAGAGCGTGTCACTGTTAGGTTAGGTTGAGAGTATGCGGGCAGTGGGCAAATCAGCCCTCTTGTGCTTTTTGATCTCCTCACTTGAGATTCAATTTCACGCGACCCTGCCACTTTGATCTGGCCCACGCCTTCATTAACCAGGTCCAACACTTGCCTTTCTTGGATCTTGCCCCTCCTGACAAAGGTAATCGGGTTTGTGGGGGTGTGGCCAGGGTTAGTCGGGGTGTGCCTAGGGTTTGTGGGGGTGTGGCATGATCATTGGGAATGCTGAGGGTTTGTGGGGGTGTGTGCCCCCTTGGACTTTAGGATTAGGTTTGAGTGTTGGGCTGGTGGATGTATATGTGTGACTGGGATAGGTAAGGCTGCAGAGTTTTGAGTGGTGAGGTATGAGGTGCTATGGCGCATAGGCTCGTGTGGTGAAGCCAGGTGAATCTGGCCCATGCCTTTCATTATCGTGGTCCGACACCACTTGGTTCAATGGACCGGGTGTGCACTGGGACACATCATCAGTAATGCATCCTCGGATCATGGGGTGTTTCGGGTCTTTCATCATTAAACACCCTCCCCGAGATGACCCAGCCGGAGTTGATCAAGCTCGGCTTGTGTTTTCCCATGGACCAGGATAATGAGAGGCATGTAACTATGATGGTAATGTTGTTTTTAAACATCATTACCTGGCATCTGTATGCCTGGGATTGCAAGGGTTAAATTGACAGTGTTTACTGGGCATTCGGTGTCTCTGCACCTGAGTTTAGTGTTGACCGGTTTTCTGTGGACCCAGCTTGGGTTTAACTTTCTGGTTCTCTCTCGCCGTTTGGGCATCTGGGCTTTGTTCTTGGCATTTTGTCGACCGGGAGAATGAAGAGCGTGTCACTGTTAGGTTAGGTTGAGAGTATGCGGGCAGTGGGCATTAGGGTTAGGGTTAGGGTTAGGGTTAGGGTTAGGGTTAGGGTTAGGGTTAGGGTTAGGTTGAGAGTATGCGGGCAGTGGGCAAATCAGCCCTCTTGTGCTTTTTGATCTCCTCACTTGAGATTCAATTTCACGCGACCCTGCCACTTTGATCTGGCCCACGCCTTCATTAACCAGGTCCAACACTTGCCTTTCTTGGATCTTGCCCCTCCTGACAAAGGTAATCGGGTTTGTGGGGGAGTGGCCAGGGTTAGTCGGGGTGTGCCTAGGGTTTGTGGGGGTGTGGCATGATCTCTGGGATGTGCCGAGGGTTTGTGGGGGTGTGTGCCCCCTTGGACTTGAGGATTAGGTTTGAGTGTTGGGGTGGTGGATGTATATGTGTGACTGGGATAGGTAAGGCTGCAGAGTTTGGAGTGGTGAGGTATGAGGTGCTATTGGGCTTAGGCTTGTGTGGTGAAGCTAGGGTTAGGGTTAGGGTTAGGGTTAGGTTGAGAGTATGCGGGCAGTGGGCAAATCAGCCCTCTTGTGCTTTTTGATCTCCTCACTTGAGATTCAATTTCACTCGACCCTGCCACTTTGATCTGGCCCACGCCTTCATTAACCAGATCCAACACTTGCCTTTCTTGGATCTTGCCCCTCCTGACAAAGATAATCGGGTTTGTGGGGGAGTGGCCAGGGTTAGTCGGGGTGTGCCTAGGGTTTGTGGGGGTGTGGCATGATCTCTGGGATGTGCCGAGGGTTTGTGGGGGTGTGTGCCCCCTTGGACTTTAGGATTAGGTTTGAGTGTTGGGCTGGTGGATGTATATGTGTGACTGGGATAGGTAAGGCTGCAGAGTTTTGAGTGGTGAGGTATGAGGTGCTATTGGGCTTAGGCTTGTGTGGTGAAGCTAGGTGAATCTGGCCCATGCCTTTCATTATCATGGTCCGACACCACTTGGTTCAATGGACCGGGTGTGCACTGGGACACATCATCAGTAATGCATCCTCGGATCATGGGGTGTTTCGGGTCTTTCATCATTAAACACCCTCCCCGAGATGACCCAGCCGGAGTTGATCAAGCTCGGCTTGTGTTTTCCCATGGACCAGGATAATGAGAGGCATGTAACTATGAGGGTAATGACGTTTTTAAACATCATTACCTGGCATCTGTATGCCTGGGGATGCATGGGTTAAATTGACAGTGTTTACTGGGCATTCGGTGTCTCTGCACCTGAGTTTAGTGGTGGCTTGTTTTCTGTGGACCCCGCTTGGGTTTAACTTTCTGGTTCTCTCTTGCCGTTTGGGCATCCGGGCTTTGTTCTTGGCATTTTGTCGACCGGGAGAATGAAGAGCGTGTCACTGTTAGGTTAGGTTGAGAGTATGCGGGCAGTGGGCAAATCAGCCCTCTTGTGCTTTTTGATCTCCTCACTTGAGATTCAATTTCACGCGACCCTGCCACTTTGATCTGGCCCACGCCTTCATTAACCAGGTCCAACACTTGCCTTTCTTGGATCTTGCCCCTCCTGACAAAGGTAATCGGGTTTGTGGGGGAGTGGCCAGGGTTAGTCGGGGTGTGCCTAGGGTTTGTGGGGGTGTGGCATGATCTCTGGGATGTGCCGAGGGTTTGTGGGGGTGTGTGCCCCCTTGGACTTGAGGATTAGGTTTGAGTGTTGGGGTGGTGGATGTATATGTGTGACTGGGATAGGTAAGGCTGCAGAGTTTGGAGTGGTGAGGTATGAGGTGCTATTGGGCTTAGGCTTGTGTGGTGAAGCTAGGGTTAGGGTTAGGGTTAGGGTTAGGTTGAGAGTATGCGGGCAGTGGGTTAGGGTTAGGGTTAGGGTTAGGGTTAGGGTTAGGGTTAGGGTTAGGGTTAGGGTTAGGGTTAGGGTTAGGGTTAGGGTTAGGGTTAGGGTTAGGGTTAGGGTTAGGGTTAGGGTTAGGGTTAGGGTTAGGGTTAGGGTTAGGGTTAGGGTTAGGGTTAGGGTTAGGGTTAGGGTTAGGGTTAGGGTTAGGGTTAGGGTTAGGGTTAGGGTTAGGGTTAGGGTTAGGGTTAGGGTTAGGGTTAGGGTTAGGGTTAGGGTTAGGGTTAGGGTTAGGGTTAGGGTTAGGGTTAGGGTTAGGGTTAGGGTTAGGGTTAGGGTTAGGGTTAGGGTTAGGGTTAGGGTTAGGGTTAGGGTTAGGGTTAGGGTTAGGGTTAGGGTTAGGGTTAGGGTTAGGGTTAGGGTTAGGGTTAGGGTTAGGGTTAGGGTTAGGGTTAGGGTTAGGGTTAGGGTTAGGGTTAGGGTTAGGGTTAGGGTTAGGGTTAGGGTTAGGGTTAGGGTTAGGGTTAGGGTTAGGGTTAGGGTTAGGGTTAGGGTTAGGGTTAGGGTTAGGGTTAGGGTTAGGGTTAGGGTTAGGGTTAGGGTTAGGGTTAGGGTTAGGGTTAGGGTTAGGGTTAGGGTTAGGGTTAGGGTTAGGGTTAGGGTTAGGGTTAGGGTTAGGGTTAGGGTTAGGGTTAGGGTTAGGGTTAGGGTTAGGGTTAGGGTTAGGGTTAGGGTTAGGGTTAGGGTTAGGGTTAGGGTTAGGGTTAGGGTTAGGGTTAGGGTTAGGGTTAGGGTTAGGGTTAGGGTTAGGGTTAGGGTTAGGGTTAGGGTTAGGGTTAGGGTTAGGGTTAGGGTTAGGGTTAGGGTTAGGGTTAGGGTTAGGGTTAGGGTTAGGGTTAGGGTTAGGGTTAGGGTTAGGGTTAGGGTTAGGGTTAGGGTTAGGGTTAGGGTTAGGGTTAGGGTTAGGGTTAGGGTTAGGGTTAGGGTTAGGGTTAGGGTTAGGGTTAGGGTTAGGTTGAGAGTATGCGGGCAGTGGGCAAATCAGCCCTCTTGTGCTTTTTGATCTCCTCACTTGAGATTCAATTTCACGCGACCCTGCCACTTTGATCTGGCCCACGCCTTCATTAACCAGGTCCAACACTTGCCTTTCTTGGATCTTGCCCCTCCTGACAAAGGTAATCGGGTTTGTGGGGGAGTGGCCAGGGTTAGTCGGGGTGTGCCTAGGGTTTGTGGGGGTGTGGCATGATCTCTGGGATGTGCCGAGGGTTTGTGGGGGTGTGTGCCCCCTTGGACTTTAGGATTAGGTTTGAGTGTTGGGCTGGTGGATGTATATGTGTGACTGGGATAGGTAAGGCTGCAGAGTTTTGAGTGGTGAGGTATGAGGTTCTATGGGGCTTAGTGGTGAAGCCAGGTGAATCTGGCCCATGCCTTTCATTATCGTGGTCCGACACCACTTGGTTCAATGGACCGGGTGTGCACTGGGACACATCATCAGTAATGCATCCTCGGATCATCGGGTGTTTCGGGTCTTTCATCATTAAACACCCTCCCCGAGATGACCCAGCCGGAGTTGATCAAGCTCGGCTTGTGTTTTCCCATGGACCAGGATAATGAGAGGCATGTAACTATGAGGGTAATGACGTTTTTAAACATCATTACCTGGCATCTGTATGCCTGGGGATGCATGGGTTAAATTGACAGTGTTTACTGGGCATTCGGTGTCTCTGCACCTGAGTTTAGTGGTGGCTTGTTTTCGGTGGACCCAGCTTGGGTTTAACTTTCTGGTTCTCTCTTGCCGTTTGGGCATCTGGGCTTTGTTCTTGGCATTTTGTCGACCGGGAGAATGAAGAGCGTGTCACTGTTAGGTTAGGTTGAGAGTATGCGGGCAGTGGGCAAATCAGCCCTCTTGTGCTTTTTGATCTCCTCACTTGAGATTCAATTTCACGCGACCCTGCCACTTTGATCTGGCCCACGCCTTCATTAACCAGGTCCAACACTTGCCTTTCTTGGATCTTGCCCCTCCTGACAAAGGTAATCGGGTTTGTGGGGGAGTGGCCAGGGTTAGTCGGGGTGTGCCTAGGGTTTGTGGGGGTGTGGCATGATCTCTGGGATGTGCCGAGGGTTTGTGGGGGTGTGTGCCCCCTTGGACTTTAGGATTAGGTTTGAGTGTTGGGCTGGTGGATGTATATGTGTGACTGGGATAGGTAAGGCTGCAGAGTTTTGAGTGGTGAGGTATGAGGTTCTATGGGGCTTAGTGGTGAAGCCAGGTGAATCTGGCCCATGCCTTTCATTATCGTGGTCCGACACCACTTGGTTCAATGGACCGGGTGTGCACTGGGACACATCATCAGTAATGCATCCTCGGATCATCGGGTGTTTCGGGTCTTTCATCATTAAACACCCTCCCCGAGAT